>NC_140172.1:40498125-40499369 GCF_963971535.1 Notolepis coatsorum
AGTTGTGATTGGAGGATCAAGAAAAGAGGGCGGGCTTGACGCTGCCCCTGCTTCTACAATATTAACCTTTTTAAACAGGGAGTCTTTGAAAAACAGACAACCAGCCATAGTGTTGATGCAACAGTAATTAACTGACAGCACAGAAGGGCAATGTAAACACAAGATAATCACAACTTCAAGTAATTTATTCGTTTATATGTAATTAGTGCAATTATAGAACAGGTTGTATTGATATATAGGTGGTACTGTGCTTCACATCCACTGTCAGCACCACTGTGCCTTCAGCTTGGGCCTCAGGTACAGTACTTCATGTGCTTGACAACTTCAAATCAAGAAGCAATTCTCATGGGTCATGTGTTGAAGCCTGTTGAACTAATGGGGCTATACTGTACCTAGCCTTAATTGCTGGGATTTTCACTGTGTAGCCACATATTCTTCACTCAATGGTATACTCTGTTTACCAGAGGTGGGAAAAGTAATTGTTTTGCAAGCCCAAAGTAAGTCTCAAGTCTTTACATTCAACTACTGACATATAACATGTTATTATACCCTGTGTCCATTACATTTGTCATGACATATAACATGTTATTATGCCCTGTGGTCATTACATTTGTCATGACATATAACATGTTATTATGCCCTGTGGTCATTACATTTGTCATGACATATAACATGTTATTATACCCTGTGTCCATTACATTTGTCATGACATATAACATGTTATTATGCCCTGTGGTCATTACATTTGTCAGGACATATAACATGTTATTATACCCTGTGGCCATTACATTTGTCATGACATATAACATGTTATTATGCCCTGTGGCCATTACATTTGTCATGACATATAACATGTTATTATGCCCTGTGGCCATTACATTTGTCATGACATATAACATGTTATTATACCCTGTGGTCATTACATTTGTCAGGACATATAACATGTTATTATACCCTGTGGTCGTTACATTTGTCAGGACATAACATTTTCTGTGTGAGCTGAAAACGTAGATAGTTTACTTTGTGTGAATAATAATATATATACCTATTTATAATACGTACACATTATACATAATTAATGCTATTGCCGTATATGTAATATATGCACCTATTTGTAATACATACACATCGTACATAATTCACACTATTGCCATGAAGCCACATACAGCGTGAGTGACTTAACTCAAAAAAGGACCCCGGTAGTCATATAGGGCTGCCGGTCAAATTGGGTAGCCACAATACCC
>NC_140172.1:40502069-40529706 GCF_963971535.1 Notolepis coatsorum
ATGCAGTGAGGCACAGTGATGCATTATAAAGTCTGATGGCTGTCGGAATGAAGGACTTCCTGCCGTCCAGTGCTACATCTCGGGAGTCTTAGTCTAGCACTGAACGTGCTCCTAATGGCATGGAGCTTAGCAAGACTCCTCCTCTCCGCCACCACTGCTAGAGAGTCCAGCTCCACCCCTACCATGTTACTGGCCTTCCTGACCAGCTTATCCAGCCTGTTTGCATCCCCCACTGCAGTCCGCTGCCCCAGTAGGTCACAGCGTACAAGAAGGCGCCCCCCACAACCGAAGCGTAGAACATCCTCAACATCCTTGTACAGACATTGAAGGATCTCTAAAGACCCTAACCCAGTCAAAACAGCAGTACAATTTTCAGCACTATGTTTGTTTACCAATGATTTTAAGTGTTATTAGTGAAATATGATTCTATAGAAATCTCAGGGCATCGAGTCAGAAAAAGGGGCTTATAGACGCGAGGATTTGGCGCAACCTAACTTGAGTGTAGTCTTTTGAGAGAAGAGCCCCAGGGCTTTCGATTGGCTTTCCAATAATAAAAAAAACTACACTTCCCAGCTCCTGCCAATACCCTGTCAATCATCTGACTTCTAGCGTGACTTTTTTCTTTCTTTTATTTTTCTGGATCATATCCCACAAACCTGAATGTTATTGCCATACAACAGAACACAGCTATAGGTTCTCTAAATTTCTGTAAACGTCTAGCAAAAAAACATGTTGCAATCTGATGAAAAATGGCGGAGCTATTTACATTATGAAAAAGTAACTGTACTTACAGTAGATTTATTTTGTTCAGGTTTTTTCTGCCCTGTCAGGGGCTCCTGCTGGTATTTCAATTTACTGTGTACTAAATCCAGATTGAACTGTGCCATTGGAAAGGGGAAATTTGGCCCAATCCATACATGTGTGACGTGGCCATAATTAGGTAATTTATAGGCCTGCTATTCTATATTCTATATTCATATTTCAAATTGCTTGTGTCCAGATGGCAAAATTCAGTACTGTATCTACAAAAACCCCTGTAAATCATCTGCCCTTTATTCATATGCTTAGATTTGTACACTTGATCTGAAGAAGGTGCTGAATGAGCTGAATTCTTCACGTCTGGTGACTGGTCAATGTTAGCATGGTGTTATTCACCGTCACAGATGAAAAACAAATAAAATAACATTTATATTCTCCTTTGGTTCATTAACATTTACTCAAGCCTAGTAACAGACACAATATTTCTGACACTGGGAATACATTCCCTGAGATCCATAGATGTCCCTAGATACCAGAACATGCAAATGGTCCTTGTAGAAGTGGAGCAATCTCTCATGTATTTTTAGGCGAATTTTCTTTTAGGTTAAGGGGTTAAATTGGTATGGTGTATTTTTTTGTGCATGGATACATTTCCCTCTTTATATTTGATAGAATTGCAATACAAACATTTAAGATGTATTTTTATAAAATTAACACGAGCCAAAAAAAGGGCACTTTTTGAATCTGACAGCAAAAGCCCTTTACTCCTATTTGTGCATGTGCCTGGATGTGGTTGGTGAAAACATTCGATTTGAGTCAGGTGAATAAAATGTATCCTGAGACAGGCGGTCAGGTGGCGTAACGGAGATTGCGTTGGTCACCAAACCCCGGAGCGGCTAGATTCGCCTGTTCGAATCCAGCTCACAGCTCCGGGGTTGTCACCAGCTTGGCTGGCCGTTCACACTAATACAATTGGCAGTATTAGAGGGTGGGAGAAGCTGGCGGGGTGGGTCCGGGTCGTTGTAAACAGCGACTCCTACAGTTCGGTCGGGGCGCCTGCTAAGCGCGGATAGGACTTGAGTGGGATAGTGTGATCCTTCCCACACGCTACGCCCTCTCAATGAGAGTCCGCGCTGCCAGGTGAAAAGAAGCGGTTGATTGGCTGGACGTGTGTCGGAGGAAGCACGTGATAGCCTCCACTCTCCCAGACCGACTGTGGGGGGTAAGTGCGCAGCGACCAGGAAGGGGATTGGGAATTGGCATAACGACTAACATTGGGATGGGAGAAAATCGGAGGAAAATGGAGGGGGGAAAAGATAAAAAAAATAAAAATAAAATGTATCCTGAGACACAGGAGATGGTTAAGTGCCAGCAGTGTTTGGGAAACTACTCTAAACCTGTAGTTTATCCAACTATACTAGCTACGTCACAATGAAAAGTAGTTAAACTAAATCTTAACCACTCTCAAAGAAATGTAGTTTGTCAAACTAAAACTACTTTGAATAAGTAGTTAAACTACATTCAAATTACATTGCGGAAAATTATCACAATCTGAGGCTGGAATCTCGTATAATTACACAGAGCAACAACTGACACCAAGTGTGGATGTGTTTGATTTAGTCATAGGGCTGGAAAAACATCATTGTTTTAAGGAGGGGAAAATGTAGTTTGTAATTAACCTAAACTACATGACCAAAAGTTGTTAACTACTGAAGAAGCTACTGAGATTTTAATATATAGTTAAACTACCACCCAACATACTGCAAATTGTAGTTTTAAAACTAGTAATTGAGCTACATGTAGTTAACTGCTCCCCGACACTGTGTATCAAGTCCAGCGTAACCTGGGACTTGAGGTGTCGTGCGTGGGTCGCATGCTCCCAGGGCTTTAAATCACTGGAGCGATGGGGTAATTACTGCTCTCTCGGGACGCCACTCAGCCTACTAATACCCAGAGGGCTCTGCAGCGGCGCCACTTGTTGCGCAAGCATTCACTGGGCGGGAGCAGGGGGTAAAAGAGAGAGAGAGAAAATGGTTTGTGCGTGTGTGTGTGTGTGTGTGTGTGTGTGTGTGTGTGTGTGTGTGTGTGTGTGTGTGTGTGTGTGTGTGTGTGTGTGTGTGTGTGTGTGTGTGTGTGTGTGTGTGTGTGTGTGTGTGCGTGCGTGCGGGGGTGCCCTTAGTAATTTCAAGGTTGATCTTTGAAATGCTGGCTGACAAAGCAATACTGTCAAATGTGTGTGTGTGTGTGTGTGTATGTGTGTGTGTGTGTGTGTGTGTGTGTGTGTGTGTGTGTGTGTGTGTGTGTGTGTGTGTGTGTGTGTGTGTGTGTGTGTGTGTGTGTGTGTGTGTGTGTGTGTGTGTGTGTGTGTGTGTGTGTGTGTGTGTGTGTGTGTGTGTGTGTGTGTGAACAAGGGAGAGTATAAGAGAGAGTGTGTGAAAAGAGCATTGGTGGAAAGTATTATTACTCAAGCACTGTACTTATGTAGAATTTTGAGGAACTTATACTTTACTTGAGTATTTTCATTTTAGGGAACTTTCTACTTTTACTACCACTACATTTCAAAATAAATATTGTACTTTTTACTCCACTACATTCATCGGAAAGCATCAATTACTGCTGTAGTTACTTTGAAGAAAAATATTTTGCATAGAAAACATGGAAGAAATAGCATGCAGATTTATGAAGATTATGTGCTTTCTAATTTGAAGCCTGCCAACTTCAAGAGAACGTATCAGATCAGCATAACTGTGGACCACATACCACTTTAACATAACCTTTAGGGGTCAATGGATCCAGTATTGGATGCTCCCAAGCACTGGAATACACAACCATGATGTAGAATGCATACTTTCACCTTTGATACACATACATTTTTACTGAAATATAATTTTTAATGGAGAACACTAATGGAAAACCTTTATCAGAGTACTATTTTGTCTGGGTATTTCTAGTTTACTAATGTAAAGGAACCGTGTACTTCTTCCACCACTGAAAAAGAGGGGGATAAACACTCAAAGTATTCTTTAAAATCTTTTTCCCCCTCCTTTTATTCCGTTTCTTTTTTTTATAATTTTTTTCAATGTTAGTCGTTATGCCAATTCCCAATCCCCTTCCTGGTCGTTGCGCACTTACCCCCTACAGTCAGTCTGGGAGAGTGGAGGCTATCACATGCTTCCTCTGACACATGTGCAGCCAATCAACCGCTTCTTTTCACCTGGCAGCACGGACTCTCACTGGGAGAGTGTAACGTGTGGAAGGTCACGTGTCATTATTATTGCATTCTGTATACAGCATACAGAAACAACTACCTCCCCCAGATCCTTTCCTCGCTGTGCAGGCGCCCCGACCGAACTGTAGAATGAATGAATGAATGAATGAATGAATGAATGAATGAATGAATGAATGAATGAATGAATGAATGAATGAATGAATGAATGAATGAATGAATGAATGAAAACGTAATTTAACAGATTGCAGAATGGGTACAATACAGTACGGCTCAATACACACAATTGTTAAGGGGATGCAGACCAGAGAAAGACGTTTGTCTTGTTTACATCAAGGTCCCCCATTTTCAATTCATATTGACATTTATGACATACTCAACATCATGACATTTATGGCATAGGGACATACAGGTATTTAGTACTGATACATTTGTGATATAAATGGTATTCAAATATACAGTACTGTTACCCTTAGATCCTGACAGAGTATATATATATGATGGGGAGGGGACTGTACATTTGGAGGGGGTGGGTGGGTGGGGGAGGAGACTGTACATTTGGAGGGGGTGGGTGGGTGGGAGAGAAATATACATATGGTGGGGAGAGAATATATAAATACGGTGGGGAGGAGACTGTCTATTGGAGGGGGTGGGGGGTTTGGACATTTACGGTGGCCAGTTTCGAATTGCAGCCTCCCGTAGGTGCTCTTTAAGAGCGGTTTTAAATGGGGGTAGGGATTCACATTCCTTTACAGCTTTGGGTAGGGCGTTCCACATTGATGTGGCATAATTGCGAAACGTGTTTAGTCCCTTGTTTGAGCCGAATCTGGGTTTAACATGATTTAGGAGTCGCTGTTTACAACGACCAGGACCCATCCACCGGCTTCCCACCCACTGACACTGCCAATTGTGTCAGCACAGACGACCGGCCAAGCCGGAGGCACCGCTGGCAGTTGGATTCGATCCCACTGTCTGTGCGGTGGTAGACAGACGCTTAGACCGCTGTGCTACCCGGTCGCTCCCACTCAAAGTATTTCTACGAGTTTACGTCCTCTTTTTTATTTTAAATTCAAAACAAGTGCTGTCTTCCTGAAACAAGCATGATGAAAGCTTGATAATCAATGATCTACATCAATATCAGTTACATAAAATAACAGTCACTAAATCAACATTAGATTGGATAATACAACATGTCTATTTATATATAGAACAAGATTATTCCCCAAATAAATCATCTTGAGATCTTGGACAGAGCACAAACCTTCCACCTCCAAACAGCCAATCACAATCAAGTATTCACCCAAAGTTGCCATAGTAATGTTTATGATAGAAGATAGATACGCTGATACTAATACTTTGGAATTCTATAAAGAATTACATTCATCTTTAGTCACTGGAATAATGTTATCAACGCTGGTGACTTATGGCTTGATTGTTTGCTGAGTGAATTGATTTGATCGATATAAGCTTAGAGAAGAATGTTACTGTAATATCTTTACAATCTGAACAGGATGGTTGAAGTACAGACCTTCGGCGCCTTGAGCTGTAAATCTTGTATTTGCATGCATGCGTGTGAGTGCATGCATATGTATGTGCGTGCATGCGTGTATGTGTGTACCAGTGGAGGTTTCTCTATGACAACACGTGAAATACAAATTCACTCATAATTCATAATTATTATTAATTTACATATACCTATATATATATATTATTTTAATTTTTTTTTTTTTTATTATAAATGTTTTCCTCTGTAAAAAAATTCCAGTGATTTTTTTTCTTCTTCAAAAATGACCAAAATGTACAGCTCTGAGCAGGCCTGCACTGCAGTATTGCCTGCAGTAATTATTCGTGCAGAATACTTCACAGGTTGACCCATTGTTAAATAAATAATAAATAACAGCCAATCAAAATAGGCTATTAACTTCATCTAAGCACGGACTGTGCAGTTAAACTCTTGCCATTGAATGGAGGATTTAATGATTGACAGCCCTTGACATCCAATACACGGAGGTTGAATGATTGGCAGCCTTGCAAATCCAATCAGAGTCTGCCTGGTAAAATACATGCAGAACTGCAGCTGGGCTGGCGTCAGTGTTCTAGTCAAAGTTGTGTTCCATCATCTCATGTGTGCATTTTGCCTGAAGAAGAACATTAATTGCCTAATATAATCATTCATATTTTAAGATCTTTATTCACTTGTTCACTTATTGTTGTGCACTGGATGATATATATATTTTTTTTTATCTCAGTTGAAGACTATAGTGTAGTTGTAGTTGACGTGAACGTGCCATCTTGGACAGTGAAGGCAAGCTAACTTGTAGCTAGTAGTTTACAGTACAGCTGTAACAACACACAGTAGGTGTTGTGAAGGATCAGATTAAACCGAATATATATATTTATTTATGGATATATATTTAATAGTATTTGTATATCGTTTGATATCCCCTGTATATTCCTTGTACAATATGCACTGAATATCCCTTTAGTCTACTAAACAGCCCATAATAGTTTCATTCTACCATTGGACGAGAACCTGGCGCCAGCAGCCATACCCCTAGGTTCAAGTTCAATCGTGCCGACCAACATGTCGTGGCAAGCCCGGTTCCGCGTAGGAATACGTCTGGCGAAATACGAATGGTACTATTTGTTCACAGCGCATATATATATGGCGCAAGTAAAGTAGAACTTTCTTTTAGTCCATTAGTTCTTTACCCTCCAACCTAGTAACAGACGCGAAGCCTCACCCACGACGCACGTGTGGTGCAGTAAGGCCTACTTGGCCTCAGAATAGGCATTGAGATATCGTGTGGATTAATAGTTGAATTGTCATAGTTTGGCACTATACCGTCGAGTTGGACGTATTTCTATTAAGCTAATAATAGTCTATTATGTATGGTGCATCGTTCGGTTAGAGTTATAAAGTGAGCAGCACCCCCATCGTTCCTGACGTTATCTGGAGTCTTAACCAGGCTGGGCAGACCACTTGTGGTGCTTGCATCCGAGGAGCTCCGGGCCAGGACGAGTGGACCTGTACATTGGATTACTTTACCCGGACGACGGCGAGCCTTCCACGGCTTGGATTATCTACATGCTTTGGGTGCTTTGATTATTCCATGGATAACGGCCAACACTGCTGAGTGTTGGAACTACCCCCCGGAGAGGAGTCCAGGTGAGACGGCGCTCTACACCAGTGAGGTCGCCTCACGTCTCTCCGTTGTGGACCGGCAGCTACCGTCCACCAGAGGGTCCAGCTGTATTCATCTGCGGACCGAGGTTCTGTGGGCATCGTGTTCAGGACTCTGAATTCTCCCAAGAAATCGTCGGCCAGATGGGATACCGCCAGCGGCTCTTCTAACCCCCCCTCCTACTGTCTTACAACCAGCGGGACCCCCCCCCCCCCCCCTTAGTGTATCCAGCTATAATCATTTAAGTACCATCGCTATAGTTCCCTAAAGAACCGGGTTGTATACTTACTCCCTGCGTAACCAGAGATTGGACATTCAATGTTGATTTACCTACGAATACTCATTTGCCATACAAGTGCATTTCAAATCATAAATGTCATCAAGTGAACGTTGTATATACCCTTTGCTATATAAAATATTCGATTTGTACATTTGTGTGGACTTCGTTTCATCAGGTGGGAAAGTGTTCATCATATCTATATCATGTACTGGATGGCCAGAAGTTAAAGTACAAGAGGTAGTGGTTTAATAATACCATACTTATCAATACAGTCAGGGAATTGTACCCCTCAGTTACAATTGGTCCTTCGAGCCGGATGGTAACTAGTGTAATATTAATATAGTGTTATTAATATTAAAATGGCCTATGATGAACACTCCACGAAACGGTCCTCCTAACGTAGAACGCCCGCAGCGTTAGAGGATTACGCTGTCAGTCAACTACCTAGCCTTCGACAAACGGTAAACGCGGTAAAAGTAGAAAGTAAAATTATGTCTGACCTTAACGACCAGGTTTCCCCGACCACAGAGGCCCTAGTAGGTTCTAATATAACTGACCAAGCGCACGGTGGGGACCAGGAGGGAGCTGACATGCCTTTACCCCCCGCCAATACCGAAGAAGTAGTCCCCGACCAGCCCCGGGAGGAAGACAACCCTACAGAGAGAGAACTCTGCACGGAAGAAGAGGAGGAGAGCGCCGAGGAAATAGAGCTCCAGGACTCCCCAACGAGTACACCCAGGAGCGGCTCACCCAGGAGCGGCTCACCTCCACAACCGCCTTCCCCCAGCGAAGCGGAGAGGATGCTACAACAGGCGTTCCTCGTCAGCCTGACAGCCTCTACCGAACGCAATCGACTTCAGGGGTGAACGCGATCGACTCCAAGCACAGACGCTTAGCGAGCGCGAACATTCTACCATTGAAAGAGAACGCCTCCAAGCGCAGCAGCGGAGCGAAGAAGAGCACATACACCTGGAGATGAGACGCCTTCAGACGGAAGAGAATATGGCAAGAGACCGAGCAGACACCCAGCGTGCCGCTGACGGTGCCCAAAGAGAGGCAGAGCGCGACCTCGCTCTTATCCAGTGCGAAGCCGAGCGCGACAGACTACAGGGCGAGCGCGACAGACTACAAGCCGAGCGCGACAAGCTACAAGCGCAACTAATGGAGCAGCTGATCCTCAAGGCAACACCCTCTCCCTCCGCCAGGGGTTCAAGGAACTCGTCGAGACAACAGTCAAGGGCAGCGTCTCCTAACCGAGCAAGCGACCCTGAACTTGACCAACAGACCAAGCCTATACCCCCCGCAGACCCCCTTCCCAGACCGGTCCAAGCGAGACCCAGCTACAAGGAAGGAGCGGCATACACTGCGGAGAAGCTAAATAAACGACTACAGGATCTGGAAGACCTGATAGAGGAAGAAGAGGGAGAGGAGGAGAACCAAGCCCGACGACAGCACAGTACTCCACCGGATCAGGAGGTCCAGTACAGCCCAGGCTATACCCCCGCGGCGCTGCGCTACAGACCCCCGACTCTATTCACGGGTGAGCACGACGCACGACCAGCCCCGAGGAATAGCACCTGGACCAGCGGGCCATGGTACCCTGTCGGTACCAGCCCACAGAGAGGCGCAAGAGGGGACTCGCCTAGGAGGTCTCTCCCCCAACGCTCGCCGATGTATCAGCCATCCACGGCGTCATACATTGCCACGCCGTCGTTTCCAGACTTCACCTATGAGAATCGAGCACAGTACACGGAGCTCCGGATGTGCTTAGAGACAATGATGGTGGATGTCGCTGATGAACGCCACAAGTATGCAATATTACTGAAGCACCTGAAAGTACCGCGAGCGCACAATATAGCGCTAGCCTATGCCACCTCTACGACCCCATACACCGCGGCCCTAGCAGCGCTGGACCAGAGATATGGACGTATATGGGATTACGTAATCCAAGAGATAAGGCATATTGATCGCCTACCCCCAGCAACAGACAATCGCTCATTAGACGACCTGTCAATCAAAGTGCAGTCCCTGGTAGGGATGCTGGGAGCGCAACGGGAAAAGGGCATGCATGAGCTATACGCCAACTCTAACGTCGAGAGGATTTTGGAGAAGCTGCCACCCGCAAGACAAGAGCGTTTTAGGCGGCAGAGGGACTACCGGGATCCTAACGGCCCCGAACCATCCCTCCTTGATCTAGCCGACTTCCTGGCGAGAGAAGTCAGCAGCTTACGACTGGATACGTTCGGGCGGAGCACACCAAGCTCCAGAGAGGGACCCAGGAGAATAAATGATGGAAGAAGATCGGTGACTGTCATGCACCAATCAGAGTCAGTACCGAGCAGTAAGAGCCACAGTACCCCCTCGAGAAAAGAGAAGTGGAAGATGGTGTGCCCCTACTGTGAGAAAGAACACTGGCTGTCACAATGTGACCTGTTCACAAAGATGAATGCAGAAGAAGTGAGTCAATGGATAAAGTCCAACAGGCGCTGTTACCGATGTGCACGCAGTCACATGGCAGCCGAATGCCGCCTAAAGAAAAGGTGCAGTCGGTGCGACGGAGCCCATCTAGATATACTACACGACATCGAGCGGCACCAAGGCAAGTGTCATGTACATTGACCCCGCCAGCAGCAGCGGCGCCCAAGTGCTCTTAAAGGTAGTCCGTGTGACATTGAGCTACCAAGATAAAGTCATGGACACTTACGCCGTCCTTGATGACGGGTCAGAGAAGACCCTTCTGCTCGCGTCCGCTGCGGCCCAGCTGGGACTGCGGGGGAGCGAGAACCAAATGACGATTCGGACAATAAGAAGAGATTTAAAGACGATAAAGGGCGAGAATGTCTCCTTCACTATCACAGCAAACGGGCAGCCAGAGCGACGGTATAGGATTACAAATGCTTTCACCAGCCAAGAAATAGGACTATCGCAGTACACCTACCCCATCGCCAAGTTGATGGATAAATATGTGCACCTGCGTCAACTACCTATCCCGCTCATAGACGGCGCTACCCCGACCCTGCTGATAGGCTCCGACCATGCAGAACTCATAGTCCCGATTGACCGGGTCCATACAGGACCCCGAGGCTGTCCTGCAGCAGTCGAGACCCGCCTAGGGTGGACACTACAAGGCCCCCTCGCTAAATCTCTCAACCGAACAGCAGCCACTAGCTGCCTCCACTCCAGAACGACAGAAGAAGACACCACTCTCCTGCAGCATGTCGAGAGGCTATGGACACTAGAGACAATGCCCTTTAAGAACGAAAAGAAAGATATTCGTTCTAAAGAAGACATTTACGCCATCAACCTACTCGAGCAAGGGACAAAGAGAGTCACAGTCGGCGGAGTGATGAGATACGCAACTCCACTCCTGAGGCGAGAGGGAATGCCCACCTTTCACGCAAAGAAAGACGCCACGGAGCGCTATCTATTGAACACGGAGCGGCGCCTAGCCAAAGACCCCGCTCAAGAGGGTGTGTACCGCGCTGAGATTGAGAAGCTAATCACAGCGGGACACGTGACAAAGATTGACATTAAAGAGGCCGATCAGACGACCGAATCATGGTACGTGCCGCATCACAAGGTCCACCACAACGGCAAGGATCGCATTGTGTTTAACTGCAGCTACCAGATCGGATCCCAAAATCTGAATAAAGAGCTCTTGCCCGGCCCCACACTCGGCCCCTCCCTACTAGGCGTGCTACTGCGCTTCCGCCAGGACAAGGTGGCTATCAGCGGGGATATCAAAGGGATGTTCCTGCAGGTGAGACTAGTGGAGGAGGACAAGCCCCTGCTGCGGTTCCTATGGAGAGAGAGGATCGGAGATGAGAACCCAGCCATCTACCAGTGGGAAGTACTTCCCTTCGGAACCACATGCAGCCCGTGCTGTGCTACATTTGCACTACAGAAACACATCGCAGAGGACCCAGCAGCAGATGAAGAGGTCCGACACAGTGTGAAGAACAGTTTCTACGTGGACAACTGTTTACAAAGCGTTTCGACTCAAGAAGAAGCCGAGGCTCTCCTAATCAAGCTACGCGCCTCCCTGATCAAAGGCGGCTTTGATCTCAGGCAGTGGGCCAGCAGTGACCCGCACGTATTGCGCAGCCTCTCCCCCGCGGACAAGGCTGCCAGCAGCGAGACCTGGATGGCGACCATCCCAGGAGAAGCCCAAGAAATGACACTAGGACTAGTCTGGCGCTTCAAAACAGACTCGCTCCACTATAGACACAAACCCCTGACTCCAGAGCAGGGAAGGTCGACGGCGACACCGACCACCAGACGGAGTGTGTACAGAACACTCGCCAGACAATATGACCCGTTGGGATGTATTCTACCTTACACCACCAGGGCAAAGATGATTGTACGAGCACTATGGGACAAGGACCAGGGCTGGGACGACCCAATACCCGCACACCTTGCCTCAACATGGAGAGAGTGGGAGACGGAACTCCGCTCACTCCCAGGCGTCAATATACGCCGCAGCTACTTCCCATCCACAGTGAGGCCAGAGACATGCAAGATTGATCTACACGTCTTCAGCGACGCCTCCGAAGTAGCCTATGGATCGGTGGCCTACTTGCGTGCCCAAGAGAAGGGAGGAAAGATACACACTGCTTTCATCCTGGCTCGCTCAAGAATAGCCCCACGAAAGCAACAATCTATCCCGCGTCTAGAGCTCTGCGCAGCCCTAGCAGGAGCGCATCTAGCCACGTTAATCCAACGTGAACTCACCATTCCGGTGCACAGAACAATCTTGTGGTCAGATTCCACGACAGTACTCACATGGATCAAGTCTGATTCATGCAGATACAAAGTCTTCGTGGGAGTCAGAGTCACAGAGATTCAAGAGTTAACAGAAGCAGCGAGCTGGCGGTATGTGGACACCAAACACAACCCAGCTGACGTCATCACCCGGGGAATGTCTCTGGATGACCTCACCCGTCGCAACATCTACAGTGACGGACCAGAATTCCTCAAGCTCCCGGAAGAAGAGTGGCCTACGCCCACCCCACGGGAAGCAAGTAACGAGGAGGCTGAGAACAAGAAACCTATGTTCTGTGGACTGAGCACAGTCGCCTCCACAGACCCCAACATAGATGACTGCATTACCCTAGAGAGTGCGCAGCAAAAGACATTCCTGTGGCACCACCCAGAGATTCAGTCCACCACTGACATTTCAGCAGCTGACTACGAAGAAGCAGAACTTCTTCTACTACAACGAGCCCAGAGATACTCGTTCCCCGATGAGCTAGACTGTCTACAGGGAGGAAAGCCCGTCCCATCAGACAGCAGACTGCTCCACCTGGCACCCGAGAGTGACGCCCATAATCTCATCAGAGTGGGTGGTCGCCTGCGGAGAGCCCCCGATCTACCGGATGACATTAAGTACCCGATAGTCTTGAACAGCCGACACAAGGTCACAGAGCTGATCATAAAGAAATACGACGAGGATGTACACCACGCAGGAGCAGAGAGAGTCTTCGCGGAGATCAGACGTCGCTATTGGATACTTCAAGGAAGAGAAGCGGTGCGACGCTTCCAGCGAACCTGTCTAGACTGCCGAAAGTGGCGCGCGCAGCCCAGCATACCACGGATGGCTGACTTACCCCCCTGTCGCCTCCGACTCGGCGACAAGCCATTCCACTCCACAGGCATGGACTGTTTTGGCCCGTTGTATATAAAGAGAGGAAGAGGAACCGAGAAGCGGTGGGGTATTGTATTCAAATGCATGACCACCAGAGCGATACATATCGAGCTCCTTCCGACCATGAGCACAGACTCATTCCTTATGGCCTTCCGAAGATTCACATCACGGAAAGGAAAACCGTCTACATTGTTGTCTGATCACGGGACAAACTTCAAAGGCGGAGAAAGAGAGCTGAGAGAGAGCTTCCAAGCTATGGGCCCAGAACTTAAGACCCACCTAGCTCCATCCCAGATTGACTTCCAGTTTAATCCCCCGAACGCACCCCACTTCGGTGGAACCTGGGAACGAGAAGTACGTTCTATAAAGACAGCCCTGTACGCCGTGCTTGGGGCCCAGACTGTGGCGGAGGAAGTCCTAATGACAGTCCTCACGGAGATCGAGGGAGTATTGAACTCAAAACCCCTCGGTTACGTCTCCAGTGATGTAGCAGATGTCGACCCAGTCACCCCCCACACACTCTTAATGGGGCGGCTGGACCCCGCGCTACCCCAGACAATGTACAGGCCTGAAGAAGCGAACGGCCGAAGAATGTGGAGGTACAGTCAAGTACTAGCTGACAAGTTTTGGAGCAGCTTCCTACTCCACTACCTACCGTCTCTACAGACCCGCCAGAAGTGGGTAAAAGAGAGAGACAATTTGACAGAAGGAACAGTCGTCATGATTATCGACCAGTCACTACCCAGAGCTATGTGGCCGGCTGGCCGCGTAAGCAAAGTGATCACCGGTGCCGATGGCAAGGTCCGAGCAGCTGAAGTACTCGTCCAAGGGCGAACTTACACACGACCCGTGGCGAGGCTAATAGAACTGCCCCGACTCCCAGATACTATCGATGATGACCATGACTTTTGAGTTGACTGACCCTTACAGCGGACCTTGAGTGGTAGACAGTGCGGTTAATCTGTCTCTGCTTAGCTAATTAGGTGGGACTAATTAGGGGGCGGCTGTTGTGAAGGATCAGATTAAACCGAATATATATATTTATTTATGGATATATATTTAATAGTATTTGTATATCGTTTGATATCCCCTGTATATTCCTTGTACAATATGCACTGAATATCCCTTTAGTCTACTAAACAGCCCATAATAGTTTCATTCTACCATTGGACGAGAACCTGGCGCCAGCAGCCATACCCCTAGGTTCAAGTTCAATCGTGCCGACCAACATGTCGTGGCAAGCCCGGTTTCGCGTAGGAATACGTCTGGCGAAATACGAATGGTACTATTAGTTCACAGCGCATATATATATGGCGCAAGTAAAGTAGAACTTTCTTTTAGTCCATTAGTTCTTTACCCTCCAACCTAGTAACAGACGCGAAGCCTCACCCACGACGCACGTGTGGTGCAGTAAGGCCTACTTGGCCTCAGAATAGGCATTGAGATATCGTGTGGATTAATAGTTGAATTGTCATAGTTTGGCACTATACCGTCGAGTTGGACGTATTTCTATTAAGCTAATAATAGTCTATTATGTATGGTGCATCGTTCGGTTAGAGTTATAAAGTGAGCAGCACCCCCATCGTTCCTGACGTTATCTGGAGTCTTAACCAGGCTGGGCAGACCACTTGTGGTGCTTGCATCCGAGGAGCTCCGGGCCAGGACGAGTGGACCTGTACATTGGATTACTTTACCCGGACGACGGCGAGCCTTCCACGGCTTGGATTATCTACATGCTTTGGGTGCTTTGATTATTCCATGGATAACGGCCAACACTGCTGAGTGTTGGAACTACCCCCCGGAGAGGAGTCCAGGTGAGACGGCGCTCTACACCAGTGAGGTCGCCTCACGTCTCTCCGTTGTGGACCGGCAGCTACCGTCCACCAGAGGGTCCAGCTGTATTCATCTGCGGACCGAGGTTCTGTGGGCATCGTGTTCAGGACTCTGAATTCTCCCAAGAAATCGTCGGCCAGATGGGATACCGCCAGCGGCTCTTCTAACCCCCCCTCCTACTGTCTTACAACCAGCGGGACCCCCCCCCCCCCCCCCTTAGTGTATCCAGCTATAATCATTTAAGTACCATCGCTATAGTTCCCTAAAGAACCGGGTTGTATACTTACTCCCTGCGTAACCAGAGATTGGACATTCAATGTTGATTTACCTACGAATACTCATTTGCCATACAAGTGCATTTCAAATCATAAATGTCATCAAGTGAACGTTGTATATACCCTTTGCTATATAAAATATTCGATTTGTACATTTGTGTGGACTTCGTTTCATCAGGTGGGAAAGTGTTCATCATATCTATATCATGTACTGGATGGCCAGAAGTTAAAGTACAAGAGGTAGTGGTTTAATAATACCATACTTATCAATACAGTCAGGGAATTGTACCCCTCAGTTACAGTAGGCTAAATTAAACTTTGCGCCAACATTAGGACCAAAGTATAAACCAGCAACTGAGCAACATGAAGAAGTGGACTTATGCACCTGGATCAGAAAAAAGTAAGTTGTAGTGTTTGTAAAACGAAAGCCTGATTAGCCTGGATGCTAACGTTAGCTAACTGTTTAGAGAACAATACATACTTGTAGTAGACTTGATTAAGGGATTGCAACGTTGTTAACTTGGCTATGTCACATTATAAACACAATGTAATGTATCACGTTGGCTGCTGGCTGCTAATGAAGCCTGCAGATTTATGTGCACTGTGTTAGTGTAAATGAATTAGTTGCCGCTAGCTTGTGGCTAGGCTAGCGTTCTTTGCTAATGGCTAACGTTAGCTAGCCGAATTGTTTAGAGACTTAATTAAGGGATTGCAACGTTGTTAACTTGGCTATGTCACATTATAAACACAATGTAATGTATCACGTTCGCTGCTGGCTGCTAATGCAGCCTGCATATAATATTTATGTGCACTGTGTTAGTGGTGCTGCCTAAATGAATGAATGTTTGCCGCTAGCTTGTGGCTAGGCTAGCGTACGTTGCACTGATCAGATCTAGTGACTAGTGCCTCTGTGGAGGAGGAAGTAAACATTGCCAGGCATTTCTGGTCATTGTAGTTCTCCCTCTTTTCACCGACAGTTAAGGGAGACATGACATGCTGGTTTGATGAAATGTATAGTGTAAATGAAATGAAAAAAAAAAAAAAAAAAAAAATGAATAGTGTATGTATATTCAATAGTAGTATTGATAGTATATTAGCCACTGTATACTGTACATGGTCTGCTTGGTTTGATCGGGCCGCCGAGCCATGGTCTGCTTGGTTTGATCGGGCCGCCGAGCCATGGTCTGCTTGGTTTGATCGGGCCGCCGAGCCATGGTCTGCTTGGTTTGATTTAGGGGAGTGGTCTGCCCTGCGGGGGGGCCCGACATATTGCGCAACACCACTGCATACCATTGACTCAGAAAGGTCTGTTTTATTGAAAACGTCACAGCAGTATAGTTTGTTTATACTTCAGAAGGATGATATTTAAACATGGTCCCCAAAATGAATGGAAGCGAATGAGGAGCCTGACACCTGGGAGAAATGGGGGTGTTGCAGCGTTGGGGATGTTTAAAAAATATAATTTAATATATAATATAATAATTTGTGCTTCACCAAAAAATTTGGTCAGCAGCCTCCACTGGTGTGTACATGCATGTGTGTGTGTGCATGATGCATGCTTGTGTGTGTGTGCATGCATGCCTATGTACTGTAAGTGTGGAGTCTGTATATAAAATGATGTACTCAATGAACCAACTTATTTTCTGATTAGTTCAGTAAAGATGCATTCAATATGGAACACAATCCTCTGATTGCTGAATTTAGCCCTTCGGGTGTGAGTTATTTTCTGATGTTTCCTATGAATTCTGTGTTGGAATTGTAGATCAGCGGTCGTTGTGATTAGAA
The DNA here is from genome assembly GCF_963971535.1 of Notolepis coatsorum. NCBI lineage: Eukaryota > Metazoa > Chordata > Actinopteri > Aulopiformes > Paralepididae > Notolepis > Notolepis coatsorum. The sequence goes on from NC_140172.1 coordinate 40,519,057, forward strand.
TGTCATTATCATTAAAATGTTCAGTTGTCAAAATCCTAATCACTCCAGTGTTATCATACACTTCAAAGGGTTAACAGGTTTTTCTTGTTTCCCCATGTGATACAGAAATTGCTGTGTGACATGAAAGAAGATAACAGTACACATGCAAAGAAAGCAAAGAGACGTATTGTCTTGCTTTACTCATGTCAATTTAATGGTTGGATACTAGCAAAACCGCCGTGAAGACATGCTAGTGTGTTTGGTCTCAAAAAGTAGCATTGTTGACATTAACAAAAAAACTGACAATTTCTAAATGTCACCTATTCAATATCTACAGGCCACAGAGCATTCATAGCAGTCTATTTCATATTCAGTGTGAAGGTATAGAGAATGTGATGTGGGCAGGGACTTAGACTACATAATTATGCTGCTAGCCATCTTGTGAGGTTAATTTACATTTGTATTGAAAAATAGCTAACGACAAAATATCCGAAACGGAGGAAGGGATGAAGAAAAATAAGGGCTGAAGTCTCGCCCATGGTCGTGACATTTCCTGTGTCTGCTCTTCAAACAACAAGACTTCCAAAGCATCTTTTAACCCGAAGATCCACCTGTCAACACACACAGTCAACCAGAGTAATCCTCTACAGATGGCAGCTTAAACCTGTGGAAACCGTAACGTGTTTACATCATATTCACATTTACATTTAGTCATTTAGCTGAAACCTTTATCCAAAGCGACTTACAAGATCTGTACGACAAGTCATCAGGAAGGGCACAACTCTATCAGCTGAGTAACAATTAAGCATTACATCACGCACAGGAGTGTGTTATACTCATTGGATCACGCCTAGGGGTGGTTGTTAATAATTTTTTATAAATTTTTTTAAGTCCGTGATTTTTCTTTTGTTTCACAATGGTTCATGACAAACCAATTACATAATCCAACATATGTGTAACGAACTAACATATTCCAGTTGATTGTATCTTTTTTGGATTCGTTCAAAATATATTCATACTTCCATTTGTCTATCTATGGCGGACTCATTCAGAAACAAAAAGAAAAAAAAGTTATTCGGTTGTGGGAGGGATCTGGGGTCACATGGAGTGTGTTATACGAAATAACAATGGCTAACTTGACTGTTTCAGCCAATCAGAATCAAGATATTTGCATGCCATTGTATAATGTTCATCAAAGTGTTGAGTGCTACAGTGTAGGTTAGTACATTAGGACAAGTGCATGACAGTATAGTTATGGTTATTACATTTAGGGTTTACATAGTACCTTATTGGATTCTAAATGTATTTTTCACTATGAAATGTATTGTCTGCGCTTTCGATGCAAAGGCTGACAGCATGTGACAGCCTGACAGGTAGACCCAGGTTTTACATGGCTTTTGAGATGGTAAAAGGTGTGTTGACATTATAATCAGAATCACATTTATATTGTACCTTTGATATTGGTGCTGGGACACATACTTGTGAAATACAGGTTACACAGTACAACATATACACACAGGACAACATATACACACAGCACAACATATACACACAGGACAACATATACACACAGCACAACATATACACACAGCACAACAGGTACACACAGCACAACATATACACACAGGACAACATATACACACAGCACAACATATACACACAGGACAACATATACACACAGCACAACATATACACACAGGACAACATATACACACAGCACAACATATCCACACAGCACAACATATACACACAGGACAACAGATACACACAACACAACAGGTACACACAGCACAACAGATACACACAGTACAACAGATACACGCAGTACAACATATACACACAGTACAACATATACACACAGTACAACAGATACATGCAGTACAACATATACACACAGGACAACAGATACACACAGGACAAGATACACACAGGACAACAGATACACATAGGACAACAGATACACACAGGACAGCAGGTACACACAGTACAACATATACACACAGTACAGCAGGTACACACAGTAAACCCGATACACATAGGACAACAGATACACACAGTATAACTTATATACACAGGAAAACAGATACACACAGTACAACTTATATACACAGGAAAACAGATTTGAGTTATGGCCATTCAAAAAACATATTTTCAATGAACAAGTCAGACTCTCAAAAGAAAGATATTAATATGCCTGACACTCAGATGGTCAAATACATTGTGGGTTGTATCTTTAACTGCTGAATGGATCAGTGGTGCGTGGTTAAGATCAACATGCACGGGTCTAAAGAAACCATTATTGCACATAGTAAAAGGTAACATACTAATGTATGCTCTGGTGCTAATGAGAAAGGGCTCTTCGAGAAGAAACTATAGGCAACTGTGAAAAGAACAGCAACATTGATTAGACTCGTAATAATTCAGTTCTCACATTGTACATTGTAATATAAAACTTGGTTTGTTTATTTTATGTTGAGAATACCTGTAGATGAACAAGCTGGCCTCTGGTTCTTCACATACTAAATGGAGCCAGAATGGAATGTTAATAAATACACACAAACTGGTTCTAATCCTCATAAATTTAATAATATTAACTAAAATGTATTAATATTGAGCTAGGAGGTTGCTTATTAGTGCTCACCTGGCCTGGGGGTCCTTTGATTTTGATGATAAGAGATGATTATATCAGTTTATGATGACTGGATATCCTAATTTTCAATGTATCCAATTGTGGCCTTGTGCTACTAAAGCTCTGCCTACAATAATAATTGTTGGGTAAAATCACATGTCACACAATCAGCGAGTTGAAGTGGATCAATATCCTCGTGCGCTTTTGGATGAGTATTCTATCTCTGCACAGCTGCCTTACCAGACTTACTGGCGTGAGCCAGGGGAGCGTAGTACTAGTAGCGTAAGTTAATTCGTCTACAGACTTGAGTTGTAAATTGCATTTCTTATGGCATGGTGTACATGTCTGTGGCAATATGGAAACATATACATTAGTATGTGCATTACAAGCATATCAGAATGTTAAGAGGTTTTTTTCTGTAACAAGGACCCCTGCTGGCCTATTGGATGGTACCAGAGGGGCCTCTTCTGCACCTCTGCTGTGACTCAGAAAATGTAAATGTATGTGTCTGATATGGATATATTATTAGAAGATTGTATAATTGCTTGATATGAACATATATAATGTATGAAAAAGCTAAATTGTATATTATGCTGTATTGTATTATGCATTGATTAGGAGTATGTATTGTTGTATTGTATTATGAATTTGATAAGGAGTATGTATTGTTGTTTTAATTGTCTGTATGCCATGTGAATGTTTGTGAGAGAATGAAGTCTGAACCTGTATTTTACGTGTTATGGACCCCAGGAAGAAGGATCCAAATAAACGTTAACTTAAACTCTGCTGTGACTCTGCTGTGACTCTGACTCTGCTGTGACTCTGCTGTGACTCTGACTCTCTTGTGACTCTGCTGTGACTCTGACTCTGCTCTGACTCTCTTGTGACTCTCTTGTGACTCTGACTCTGCTCTGACTCTGCTCTGACTCTCTTGTGACTCTCTTGTGACTCTGACTCTGCTCTGACTCTGCTGTGACTCTGCTGTGACTCTGCTGTGACTCTCCTGTGACTCTGACTCTCTTGTGACTCTGCTGTGACTCTGACTCTGCTCTGACTCTCTTGTGACTCTCTTGTGACTCTGCTGTGACTCTCTTGTGACTCTCTTGTGACTCTGCTGTGACTCTGCTGTGACTCTCTTGTGACTCTGACTCTGCTGTGACTCTCCTGTGACTCTGCTGTGACTCTGACATGACTCTCCATCTCAGTCTTCTAACTGTCTCAATGAAGAGAAAATACTAAAGGCCCTATTTTTTATACTTAACAATGGTGTTTGTACAACTAAAGTCCAAACTGGTCCGTCTGATGCAGACTGCATGGAAGATCAAAGGGGTGAAATGTCACCTATCCCTGCAGTCTATTTTTGAACAGGCTAATCTAAGGCAAGCCAATAGAATTGTCTCGGACCCCTCCCATGTTTTACATGCCAAGTATGAGCTACTGCCCTCTGGGAGGGGGTTTAGAGTTCCACGCTCAGTCTAGACTAAACAGGTTTAAAAACTCCTTTATTCCGATCTCAGTTAAACTCTTAAATAGCGCCATTATCGAATAATCGATATTTGGTCGTCATATTATCAATATTCGATAATCGATATTTGGCTATACTATTACTATGTATGTGGTGTTGCCAGACATCCTGCTGTGCAGGTACTTTATTGTATCTTTTATATTGTTTATCTCCTCTGTTTGGAGTCAGTTGCGTCATGTCTGTATATGTGTCTGTGGCTGCAGTGTGGGTGTAAGCCCAAGACACATTTCCCAGCTGATGGGACAATAAAGTGACTCTTGACTTGACTTGGTGTTGTTGACTGTTAAGAGTCCTTTTACAGGCTCAGCACAATCCATGCTAATAACAGAACTATCCCTTTATCAGTTGATACAGATGTGGTGGTCTTGGCTGTGGCATCAGTTTATCATCTCCAAAACAAAATGTATGGTTCTATGACTTGTTTTAGCGTTTTCTTCTTGAAAACAATGGATTTCTATGACTTGTGGATATAAGCTATATACTCTGGTGCTGGCTGGATGGAACATACTTGGAAGTAGAAGAAATGTATTGTTGAAAACATTTAATGACACCGTTGTTATCCTTTTAGATCCATAATATTGATATTATGTCACATGTTATGTGGTCTGCAGGCATAATACTATGGAATGGTACTAATTTCATCCTAAATTAAATGCAATCTTAATCATATGCATAGAAATGAATGAATGAATATAACAATGGCAGGAGGCGGCCTGTATATATCATAGTACAAACCACGCTGAAGAGTTCTTAACCATCACTATAATGAAAAGTAGGCTGGTGAAAACTTGAAATCCTAATCCTGCACAAATTCTATGTAATTTCTGTTTCAATGTGAGCAGTGGTGTTGCTCCCTGCTTAGCAACGGCATCAAAGTCTGCTGTAATTTTTTCACGTGGTGAGATACTAGAAAATAGCAGGCAAGTGGTGATTTGCTAAATGTGATATGCGGCGGGACATCTCAAACATAATTTGGGCATGAGTGCTCATGTTAGGAAACCTTGCCTCACTCAGTGAGATGTGTCTTGCTCCTGAGGCAGGGTTTAGGAGCTGTGATTCAGATATCGGTGAGCACAAAGTAATTCCTAAATGAAAAACTCAAAAAGGGGTTCCTCTTGGGATTGAGAAAAGCTCCCAATAAGCAACACATTTCCCCCCTGGGACCTGGGACCCTCCCCCCTGGGACCTGGCTGCGGGGAATTTCTCCTGGATGTCAGACATGGATGTCGATGAGTTCCAACTCTGGAATCTGGTGGCACGTTCCTGTTGGCAGAAGACAGAGGGCATGAGCTCCAGTACACTCTCAACATTTTCAACCAACAAACAAAAAAAGGAACATCTTGTGAACTCCTATCTCTGCTCTCCCTTTCAAGTCCACCGCCGTGATCGATGTGCCGAGAGCTGTTAAGACCCATATAGACTTCCATGTACGTTCTTTATCTGCGGTGGTTGCGGGGGTTTGAGCTTTTCTAGTTCCATGTGACCTTTTTGCTAATCTCTCCTCCACACGCGAGCAAGGTAAATGCGGAAATGCGCAGCTCAAGGCAAGTGGGCCAATCACAGCACTAGCGGTTGTGAGAGGCACCGGTAGTAGGCTCCTCGGCCTACAATGGGAACGGCGACACCTCCAGCGGCATTTTCACATTTGAATATAAATTAAACGTCAGAGTCAGGAAATGAACAATTGCCTTCTTGTTCATCTGCTGAACAATATCAATGTGGCTTTGAAAATCATGTGTGCGTGTGAATAGAGTTTGCACACAAGCACATACTTTCTCTGTAGCTTATATTCATTAAAATTCACAATTCACATTTATATCATTCAAATGTCCACAACACCCCCTCTGTGTCATGTAGCTTGGGGGAAGTCGTCGGGCATAGCTACCGAATCTGAGAATCCAGTAGCGATCTGCCCGCTCAGCTGCCGTACGCTTAGCAAGACTTTGCCTATGGGTTTAGCCGGTGCACGTTTGAGCAGGCACATGCACACATAGAGGCCAAGGGGTGCCTGAGCACCTGCCTTTTTGAGCCTCATCAAAAAAGTGCCCTTTTTGAAAAAAAAATGTATTTAATTTTTTTTTACCGTTAAGCATATAGACTGCCCTTCCAACTGAAAAATGTCAGGATAGAATCAAAATATTAGGTAAAGAGAGAGAGATGCCCCATATTCCATTGCAGTTTGCACGGCCTCCTCAGCGTGCCCCTATATATTTTATGCATAGCGTGGGTGGTGATGATGATGATAGAAACCGCTGTGGCGCATACAGTTGAATGCTGGTATTACACTCATTGAGGGACATGAAGAAGTCAAGTCCGATGGGATTTGGGAATCTCAAATACAAATCGGGATTGGAATAAAAAATGCATTTATATTAAACAATACAGAATATACAGCACTTCTTGGGGTCTGTAGGGTAAGCACTTATTCCCTCCCCCCTGAACATTTATGGAGATGTATGGGCCTTTTAAGTCAGTGATAAAAGTGTCTTTCAAGGATAAGTGAGCTCCTGCACTGATTTTTTTTTTTTTTGTATTTTATTTTTTTATTATTTTTTAAACAAACACATAAACAAACATGACAACACACAATAGGATATACAAATACACATATGCTCCAGCTCGTACCCCCCTCTCCCGGACCCCCCATTGGATAATCCAACCATTATAATTTGTTCCTAACCAGACACTACCATTATATGCTGGCTTTTATTCTCTCCACCACTTCTAACCACATTGCCATTTTGGATTCATTGAGACCCAAAATTCTAGCTGTTGATATTTCTTGATAAATCACATCGAGATATGTAAGAATCCAGACCTTACGGCACATTTTTTCCGGTTGAAACCATTGTGATGCTATCAGCTTTTTAGCCACTGTGATACCGGATAAAACCAATCTCTTTAGCTGTGGAGGTACTGCATGCTCAAAGACATCATTCAGCAGTAATACAGAGGGGTGTACAGGTATATCCAGAGTTAAGAGGTTTGACAATTGCTGGGTCACTTCTTTCCAAAATATCTTAACTGGTGGGCAGTCCCAGTACATGTGCATAAATGTCCCTTCGTCCATTTGGAGTCTTGTTTAAGACCCATTTTGTTCAGTCTTATAGGAGTTAAGTATGTCCTGTGAATATAGTTAAGATTGATTTGTTGATGGTCCGGGTTCCTTGATGCAAGGCGTACATTTGCCCAGGCTTCTTGCCAGTCAAAGTCTATCTCCAGGTCTGGTATATCCCTCCTCCAGACCGAGTCTAGATGTAGGGTTTCATACGAGGCCGTTAGTAATTGATGATAAAAATCTGAAACAAAACCTCTCGATGTCTCTCTTTCATAGACTGATTATTATAGTTCAATATTCAATATTTGATCACCAAAACCCCCCAAAAAGCATAAAAAGGGGCCCCCCCGCCCGAAAAGGGCCCTTAAAAATCGTGCTTGCGCGCTATGCGCGCTCGGTTAATATATACACACAAGTGTAGTGCCCTTTTCAGCCTTTGAGCACCTGCCCCTCTAAAGTCCTGTGCACGTCCCTGCGTTTGAGTGACGTAGTCCGGCCACTCTGCGTTTGTCTGATTGATCGGCTGAATGAAGTGTTGCTGATCGAGTCCTCCTTATCTGTGTAAAGCTCACAAGTTTCACTACCACGTTCACAACATGGTCGACAATCTTCCACAGTGAAGAAATGTCACTTCCTTTGTGTTTGGGTTCTTCTTTATTTTGTCACCCATCAGCCTTTTACAAAGTCAGTGACATTGTAAGATGGTAAGAATAATTTACAACTTGTATGTCCTATGGTCGTTATTTCCCCCCCCAGTCATGCACAATACCTGGTGTTTCAGGCAGAGGCACAATTCATAGAGTGCCCCTACTGAAACACATGGTGCAGACCATTGATATATAACACTAGATGGCTTACCCGCGCTGCTGGCCAATGGAGACCTACGTTGCCACATGGCGGCCATCTTCCGAGGGTGGAGCACGCCCACCCTCATAGCCGCGTTAATAACGTTTGTAATAAACCAAACCGATTGCTCCACTTCTGCAAGGTCAATTTGCATGTTCTTGGTATCTAGGAACATCTAGGGACCTGGGGGTATGTATTTCCAGTGTCAGAAATATTGTGTCTGTAAATTGTAAATTGTAAATTGTAATGAATAAATTAATTATGATTAATTATGATTTATGATTTTGATGATGATGATCAAAAATTGATACGGGTAGGAGAAAATGCTCACTGAGCTCATTCACCACCTTATTGAGATCATGTGTAAAGAAAATCTAAGCAAATAAACTGCGGGAAGATGATTAAACAGAAGGATTTGTAGATACAGTAATTAATGATAATCGACTTTAATTATAAATTCATATTTGACCTTGAACTTGACCTTGACCTTATTATGGCCAAATCATACATCTATGGATAGGGAAAATGATCCTCTTTCCAATGGCAGGGTTGAATCTGGATTTAGTCATTTCTTGCGGTTTCTACGATAATTAGCATTTTCCGATAAATTTGTATTTCCGATAAAACATATAAAACATCGGTAAAAATGAAAATATACACTTTGACTACTGTTTTTAATAGGGTTATGGTCTTTACTCTTGGCTACAAAAAAAATATTTAAAAACATTGACCTCTTAACCCTTTAATCGCCAAGGACGACTTTAGACGTCATTCCTCGCCATGCGTAATCTGCCAATGACGTCGTACAGCGTCTTTGAGATCAATATTTCAAAAATCTGTCATGGCAATCATATTTCACCCACGGAGACTTGAGATCTCCTGTAGATCTCCTCTCAACTCTCCAACGGTTCAAGACCGCCATCTGGTGGCCGATCGGCGAATTGCCAAAACCGGAAGTGAGCGGCCAGAAGTGGTGCTCACCCATATTTCGTCCGGCCACTCGTTATCGCTCGCGGGACTCCATCTTGATACACTGGATATCGATCCGTTGCCAATAACTCGATAAACAACATGATTTGGACGTATATAGTATTATACAACCTGGAACTGGACCTAATACATCGACATCCCATAATAGCGAACTTTCTGCTCCACGCTGATCGCCCAACGCTACGAGGAAGCTGTGGTGAGTTTCAGCGTGTTTGATTATTATTATACATACAAACTTGTGAGGTTTGGTCCGCTCCCCGCCACACGCTCCGTTCCTTTAAGGTACTTTGTTGATTAATTGCATTCCCCGCCACACGCTCCGTTCCTGTAAGGTGCCGTGTTGATTGGTGCTCTCCCCGCCACACGCTTCTGGAGCAAGTATCAATTTCATCCCGCAGCTGTCACAGCTTGTAATCAGCGCCCTGTGGCTTTATATACCCTGATTTTTGATATACTCCTGCATTTGCCTGCCTTCCCCGTCGCTGTTTGCTGTCTTTTGCTCTCCAGGACTTTCGTGGAGAATCCCTGTGGAGAACCTGGTTTCCCGTTCTGAGCTGCGCCTCGTTATCTGCCCGCTTTACGCGTTGCGCTCTGGTGAGTTTTTGGAAACAGTTCTTTTGGATCATCAGTTTTTTGTGTGTTTGTGAAACACCGAAGAGATCCCGTTTTTGTTTGTACTGTTCTCACCTATTTTTGTGTTGGATTTACACTTTGGATTACCGTATTGTTTTTTCTCTGGACTCTGCTAACTGTGTGTGGTACACCGAAGATCAAGTCACTTGGATATATACTGGATCAGTCACCTCTCTGTTTCTGTTGTGCGCTGGGCTAACTCAGATTTCTCTCTCTCTCTCCGTTTCCACCGGGAGTGAAAGCTGGGAGGATCTGCAGAGCCGCTTCAGACGTCACAAGCCAATTCCTCACCACCACCTACTGGGAGTATCTGCAGAGCCGCAACAACCTTCACATGCCAGATTCCCCGTTTGTTCGGTTGCTCAACTTCATTCCATCTTGTAACTCTGAAAATAAATACGCCCTTGCTTTGGCTAACTCTGAACAACTCTCTCTGTGCCGTTGCGTTTGAGGTCGGTTACAAACCCTAACAAAACTGCTCTGATCAACATATCACCCATACTACATAAATGATTTAACGTCGGCCACAGACTTATAACCCCCCCCCCCCCCCCCCCCCCCCCCCCCCCCCCCCTCCGGTCACCAGCAGATGATGAGGCATGACGTTTAGGACCTTGTACAATTGAAATTTTTTATCTGACGTCAATCGGTATCAAACTACATTTGCTGATCTAATATATGTATTTATGGCTATAACTCACGTTCTATGGAATGCTGCAGAAAACGATAAAAACATATTTATACTTTAGACCATATTTTAGTATGAATGTGTGAATGAAAAAGTAGAACGTTGCTACATCCTAAACGATAGATACTTGATGTTGAATGGGCCATAGTAATGTCAATTTAGCAATACAATTTAAAAAGAAGGCCCTGCAAAGAAGGGGAACATCTCCATAGACTTACAGTGGTGGCAGAGAGTGGATTAATATCAGAATAATCTCTGGCAGATAAAGGGTTAACATCCAAGGGCCCACATGTGGATGATTC
>NC_140172.1:40529906-40562406 GCF_963971535.1 Notolepis coatsorum
AACCATTACGGTCGGCTTTGATGCCATCCTTCCTTGTTTTGGCAGGGGAGCTAATTTGTTTATCCAGTTAAGTGCTTTCTTCTTTACAACTCCAAAGGGAACGTCTTCTCACCACACAGATGGAAACGCTGAACCTCTGAACGGACACGGAGTTCATCTTTCAGTCAGTTCAGTCTTTTTGCTGACTTTGACAAATTGTAAAAACATGTAAATTATGTGCATCCTGACACTAAAAGACATTTGATTGTCTGATTAAAGGAAAACTCCAACATTTTGGGAAATTAGCTTATTTGCCATCTACCCTGGAGTTATACAAGAAGATACATACCTTTTTCTTCTCTGTGCATGCAGTAGGAGTAGAAAGACGTTGGGAACTAGGCTAATGGAGTAACCTACTTCCAGTGATTGACGCTAAGCTAGGCTAACGGTGCACGTCTTCCTACTCCTACTGCATGCACAGAGAAGACAAAGGTATGTATCTTAACACCAACATTTTGGGAACCCTGGAGTTAGACAAGAAGATACATACCTTTTTCTTCTCTGTGCATGCAGTAGGAGTAGGAATATGTTGGGAACTATATAGACTAATGGAGGAACCTACTTCCAGTGACTGACGCTAAGCTAGGCTAACGGTGCACGTCTTCCTACTCCTACTGCATGCACAGAGAAGAAAAAAAGTATGTATCTTCTTGTCTAACTCCAGGGTAGATGGCAAATAAGCTAATCTCCCAAAATGTTGGAGTTTTCCTTTAAGCCTATTATTATATTGTGTTCTGTTTTTCCAGCATTCGATTTTCTACCTGTACAGCTTGAAAGGCTGCTCACACACGAGGGGAAAGGTTATTATGAGTATATTCCATGTATGATATATGTGTCATGCAACATACTAATTCTATATTAATATTGGAATATGGTTTGTTGAACAGTGGTGTATAATGTCATCATTCCTGAGCAGTTCCTTACTCCTTTTTCTAAAACTGTAAGTCTGGGAAGGTTATGTTATGGATTTTTCAGACCATCCCATTCTATTATGCTGTAATGAGAGAATCATTTTACAGAGAATCCTCTCCGTCGTTAAGTTGTTTGATGCTTGGAAGGTGGATTTCCCCATAATCTGTCAAACATCCCATAATACACTCCTCCAAAACATTGTTCACAAGAACATCTCTGTACCTCTCTATGATAAGATAACAAGGCTCTTTGTGATTTACATCTAACTGGCCTGCTGTCATAAATCCTGTCACAGCCCATCAAGATACAGGATACACTGAGAGGATGAGAGAGAGAGGAGAGAGAGAGAGAGAGAGAGAGAGAGAGAGAGAGAGAGAGAGAGAGAGAGAGAGGCAGAGACAGATATATAAAGAGATTGAGAGAGGAAAGAGAGAGAGAGAGAAAGAAGGAGGGAAGTAACTTATCAAGGAAACTGCAAAACTATTTAAATTAAATAAACAGTTTCTCCCCTGAGGAGAGATAGATGCTGGCGCATATAATGTCATTATGATCATTATGAGGGAGATATCTTCAACGAACGGGGTTTCTGTAGCTATCATGAAATTTATAACAAATTTAACCTCACCAACTCCACTTATTATTTCTATATACAGTTATTAGCAACTTTGAAGGCTCATGGAGTCCCATTAAAGATACCACTTGAGCACCACAGATATCACAAATTCTTCTATGAAAGGGAGACATCGAGAGGCTTCGTATCAGACTTTTATCATCACTTACTTACTTATTCGTGGATATACCAGACTTGGAAGTGGATTTTGATTGGCAAGAAGTCTGGGCAAACGTTCGACTAGCATCACGCAACCCGGATCATCAACAGATTAATCTTAATTATATTCATAGGACTTACCTGACTCCTATAAGATTGAACCGAATGGGGCTTAAACAAGACTCTCTATGCTCCTTGTGTTCAAGGGGCGATATCGGTACATTTATACATATGTACTGGGAATGCCCCCCTGTTAAGATATTCTGGGAAGAAGTAACCACGCAATTATCAGAATTTTTATATCTGAACATACCTGTACTGCCTGCTGTATTGCTGTTGAATGATGTTTCTCAAATAGCAGCCACTAAACAACTAAAGAGACTAATTTTGTCCGGTCTTACGGCTGCTAAAAAGCTGATAGCATCACGCTGGACTCAATCGGATAAAATGTGCCTAAAGGTATGGGCTCTTACTTATCTCGATGTGATTTATCTAGAGATATCTACAGCAAGAATTTTAGGTGTCAATGAAGCCAGCATTGCAATTTGGTTAGAAGTGGTGGAGAGAATAAAGGTTAGCATATAATTCTAATCCTTGGTTAGAAGCGAAATAATGGATGGATTATCCAAGGGGGGTCCTGGGGGGGGGGGAGAAGAGCGAGTAAGAGCATATGTATTGTATTGTATTGCAAGTATAATGTATATATCTCGTAAACTACATTTATATTGATTCAAATATTGGAATGTATAATCATGTGATTTATTGTGGATATTTACTGTTAATGCTTGTGTGTCTAGTTTTATGTCATGTCAAAAAAATTATTAAAAAATGTGTTCACAAAAAAATTATGATCATTATGACATATGCCTATTATTCCTAATGTATATTGTATTGTATAGTAGCCCCTCTTAAATCACTAGGTAATGCATGCATTATATTGTATGTGTATGGGGGGTATGCCTAGGTAATGCACTATGTATTTGGTTGTATATGGAGGTGGCCATATGTAATGCAGGCTATCAATCAATCAATCAATCAATCAATCAAATGTATTTATATAGCACGTTTAAACATGACGCTTGTCAACCAAAGTGCTTCACATAGCTAAGCTAAGTACAAAGAAAAGTATAAAATAAACTGAAAAATAAAATAAAATCAACGGATAGACAAAGGAAAAACAGTACGGCAAGAGTCAAAGTGAGTCAGGGAAGGCCAGTCGATATAGGTGGGTTTTGAGTTTTGATTTAAAAGACTCGATGGAGGGGACAGATTTAATGGACATGGGGATGCTGTTCCAGAGGTCAGGGGCTGCGACCGCAAAAGCACGTCCCCCCCTAGACTTGAAGTTAGACCTACGGGTGGTTAGGAGACCCTTATCAGCCGATCTGAGGGCCCTGGCGTTGGTATAGGGGGTGAGGAGGTCTGCTAGGTAAGCAGGGGCCTTACCATTTAGGGCTTTGTAAACCAATAAAAGGACCTTGAAGTCTAGTCTAAAGCGCACCGGGAGCCAGTGGAGGGAGGCAAGTACAGGGGTGATGTGAGCTCTCTTCCAGGTACCTGTGAGCAGTCTAGCAGCAGCGTTTTGGGGGAGTTGTAGACAGGCTATGGTGGATTTATTTAGCCCCAGGTACAGGGAGTTACAGTAGTCTAAGCGTGAGGATATGAAGCCGTGAATTACTCTTTCCAGGTCTGAGGGGGAGAGAATGGCCTTGATCTTGGCTATGGACCGGAGCTGGAAAAAGCACCCCTTCACCACAGAGTTTACCTGCCTATTGAAGGAAAACTCGGGGTCAAAGAGCACGCCCAGGTTTTTAACAAAGGGCTTGACTAGGGGAGACAGGTTACCCAGGCTGCTGGCAATGACACTGGTTTGGTTCGGAGGGCCGAAAAGGAGGATTTCACACTTTGACTGATTGAGCTGTAGAAAATTGTGTGCCATCCAGCATATGATGTCGTCTAGGCAGGAACGAAGACTGTCAAGATTGTTTATATTGTTGGGTTTCATGTACAGTATATGGGGGGTATGCCTACTGTAGGTAATGCATGCTTTTAATCAACATGGATAAAACCTCATGACCTCATGACACATACATATTATATTCTTCCTCCTCATTATCCACAAGTTTGCCATTCAAGACCAAAAGACCCCAAGGCCATGTCTACAAATCCTTTCACACAAGTAGCCTTTTCTGTAAATATTCCTTACAGTGTGACCATTTCCAGCAGTAGCTTAGTGATGAACCAAAGCATTTAATGTGTTGTAGACGTATCTTAATTATGACATAAAACGTAAGGTTATCCTATAACCCTAGTTATATGAATACTGGCTGAGCGTCTCGCTCTGCCATACTGAGATATCATTATCTCCAGCACCTATAATGCCCATGGAAACCAAACAGATGCACCCACTTGCTTGCTTTCACCCTTCCAAGTTTGAATTCCATACGCGAAAAACATCCAAGGGACCTCAGGGCGCTGAAGAGTGAGACGCTCAGCCAGTATTCATATAACTAGGGTTATAGGATAACCTTACGTTATATCTCATACTGGCCAATCGCGTCTCAAGTTCAAGTTCTTTAATAGTTGTCATACAGAAGTACAGAATACTTTCATACAAAATGCTTCTTACTGTTACGCTCCAGAGACTGTGCTAGACAAGATAGTATCAAATAACATAATAACATAATATAGCATGAATTTAGAAGAAGAATGAGGTCACAGTTGTTCGGTATAGACATATGTACAATGTTCTGAGTTACCATATAATATACAATACACAATACTATGCAGTGTACTAATGTACAGTACTATCTAGTGCAAAGCAGAAATGGGATGAGGTACAATTTTAGGTACAATTTACAGTAAGGTGTACGAGTTGTAGTGCAATCCTTCATCCATAAATATAAAGTGTGGGGAGTGGGTGCTACAGTGTGTTTGTTTAAAGTGGGTGTGTGCTATAAAGTGTGTGTAGTGGGTGCTACAGTGTGTTTGTTTAAAGTGAGTGTGTGCGTGTGGATGTGTGTGCTATGTGTGTTTGGTGGTTGTTGTTGTGTAGTGTTCATTCATTGTTCGTTTAGCAGCCTGATGGCCTGGGGATAGAAGCTACTTCTGAGTCTTTCTGTGCTCGCCTTGAGACTCCTGTGTCGCTTGCCTGACGGCAGCAGTTCAAAGAGGCAGTTGTTCGGGTGGCTCGAGTCCTTAATAATTCTCTTAGCCTTCCCCTTGCAACGCTTGTTGTAAATGTTCTGGAGAGTGGGGAGCCCCCCTCCAATTGTGCGTTCGGCTGAACGTGTCATTCTTTGTAGTCTGCTTTGGTCTTTTGCAGTGCTATTCCCAAACCAGGAGGTGATGTTGCCGGTCAAGATGCTCTCTATTGTACATGAGTAGAAGTTCTTAAGGATCTTCTGGCTGACTTGGAACTTCCTTAGGCGCCTGAGGAAGTAGAGGCGTTGTCGTGCCTTCTTCACCACACTGTTAATGTGTATGGTCCATTTCAAGTCCTCGGATATGTGGGCTCCGAGGTACTTGAAGCTGTTGACTCTCTCAACCGGTGCCCCGTCGATGCTGAGGGGGCTGTAGTCCTTGACCCCCGACCTCCTGAAGTCCACAATCATCTCCTTTGTTTTGCTGACGTTCAGGGAGAGGCTGTTTTCCTGGCACCATCCCGCCAGGACCTTGACCTCTTCCAGGTAGGCCCTCTCGTCGTTGGCAGAGATCAGGCCCACCACCACTGTGTCGTCAGCAAATTTGACGATTGTATTGCTACTCCGCTGAGCCACACAGTCGTGTGTGTACAGGGAGTAGAGGAGGGGACTCAGAACACAGCCCTGGGGGGCCCCTATGTTGAGGGTGATGGATGAGGAGGTGCAGTTGCCTGCTCTCACCACCTGGGGTCTGCCAGTCAGGAAGTCCAAGACCCACTGGCAGAGGTCATAGCCCAAGCCCAGGTCCCTGAGCTTGGCTATGAGTATGGAGGGGACTATGGTATTGAATGCCGAGCTGTAGTCGATGAATAGCATTCTCACATAGTTCCCCTGCCTCTTGTCCAGGTGTGATGCTGCTGTGTGCAGCACATGGGATATGGCGTCCTCCGTGGACCTGTTGGGGCGGTATGCAAATTGCAGGGGGTCCATGTTGATGGGGAGGGAGGAGCAGATGTAGCCCTTTACTAGCTTCTCAAAGCACTTCATGGCTATGGAGGTGAGAGCTACAGGGCGGTAGTCGTTGAGGCAAGCAGGCTTGGATTTTTTGGGTACAGGGATAATAGTGGACTTCTTCAGGCAGGTGGGGATGACAGCCTGTTCTAAGGACAGGTTAAATATGTCAGTGAATACTGGGGCCAGTTGGTCGGCACAGACTTTTAGGACGCGGCCGGGGATGCCGTCCGGACCTGCTGCCTTCCTGATATTCACTTTTTTAAAGGTCCGCCTCACCTCATGCTCTGTTACCCTGAACACTGCGCCTCCATCAGCAGCCGACCCCCCCCCCCCCATTGCCGAGGCTTGTGAGCTGGTGTTGTTATTACCAGCATCAAACCTCGCATAGAAGGTATTGAGGTCGTTTGCTAAGGAGATGTCATTGTTCAGTTTGAGGGAGGCGCCTTTGTAGTCTGTCATCGTTTTGAGCCCCTGCCACATAGCTCTAGAGTCAGCTTGTTCAAACTGGAGTTCAATTTTATCCCTGTAGCGCCGTTTGGCCTCTGACACTGTCCTCCTTACGTTGTGTTGCGCCACCTTGTGGTCATTCATGTTGCCTGCCACTAGGCCGTCATTGTATGCTTTGGTGCGCTCTCTCAGAGCTTCACGGACGGATTTGTCTACCCAGGGTTTTTGATTTGGGTAAACTTTCATTTTGGTAGTGGGGATTGTTTCTTTCACCCTAGTACAGACATAGTCCAGCACTGTCTCCGTGTAGGCATTAATGTTATCTGTGTCGCGGAATACAATCCAGTCTGTGTTGTGGAACACTGACCGGATCGTATCCTCTGACGTCACATCCCATTTCTGCACCTCTCGCGAGACTACGGGAGTACTTTTAATTCTTTGTCTGTACTTTGGTGTAAGGAAAATGGATGCGTGATCTGACTTGCCAAAGCCACTATCAGAATGAGCCTTGTAGCCACCTTTAAATTGCGTGTAACAGTGATCTAGGATGTTACCGCCTCTGGTGTTGCAAGTCACATGCTGGTAGAAATCAGGCAATACCTTTCTCAGATTGGCGCTATTGAAATCTCCCAGTACTAAAATGGCGGCGTTAACGTTCGTCGCTTGTATATTATTTACCTCGTCGTGTAGTCTGGAGAGCGCGGCGTTGTTGTTGGCTTGCGGTGGAATATACACTCCGACCAGGACGATCGCCGTTAACTCCCTCGGGAGGAAGAAAGGACGACACTTGATGGTTATATATTCCAGTTCTGGGGAGCAGTAGTTGGATAATTCCTTCACATTCGTTGGATCACTCCAATTTTTGTTAAACATGAAGGCAATACCTCCACCTCTCGCTCTGCCATACTGAGATAAAGGGCAGAGCGGACGTGTGGCCACGTCAAATGCACCCCCTGAGGGCCCGTAAGCCCCTGCCAGGGAGGAGGGGAGTCCCGTCCATCCGCCCGTCCTAACGAAGGGGGGGAGGCAGTCAACTACAACCAAAGTGCGAAAAAGGGGAACCAAGCACCCCCGAACGCACAGCGCAAGTGGGACCACGTGTGACACAGCACTCCGCGGTCCACACCCACACACTCCTGCTAGCCCACCTGATGGCGGGATGCAGGAGAGGTCCCGGACCTCAGGACTGCCTGGGAGACAAACCCCCAGCCATGTCCATGAGGTAAAACCTAACGAAAGGCCCTGGGGAGGACCAGGAGGCCGCAGCGCAGATGTCCTCCACCGAGGCCCCCCCCCAACAGGGCAGCAGAGGCCGCCACACCACGAGTGGAGTGCACCCTAATGCCCCCGGGGGGAACCCGTCCAGCCAACGTGTAGCAAAGGGCAAAGCCCTCGCACAACCAATGTGACAGGCGCTGCTCGGACAGCGCCTTACCCGCGCAAGGGCCACCGTAACAAACAACAGTTGATCGGAAGCCCTGAGATCCCGTGTGCGATTAAGGTAAAACCTTCAGTGCACGGACAGGACACGACAGGCGAAGGCTCGCCTCCAACTCATTAGCGTGAGGAGGAGGGCGAAACGCCTGAAGCACAATATCCCTGGAGCGATAAGAGCTCCGGATATTCCTTGGCACGAAGGCCGGATCAGGCCACAGAGTCGCCTGCTATAGGCCCGAATAGACAGGTACTCCGACCGCACCGAGAGAGCACACGGCTCACCCACACATTCAGCGGAGGTGATGACAAAAGGAACGCGGTCGTAAGACAGATGATCCAACGGCGCCTGCTCAAGAGGCTCAAGCGAGGCCCCCAACAGCCTTTCCAGAACAGTTGGAGGTCCCGACTCGGAGAACGTTCCACAGGCTTGAAACGCCGTGCGCCAAGCAGGAAAGGTCCCACGAGAGGGTGGCAGAACAGTGTTCTGCCCTCAAGGCCAACATGACAAGAAGATATAGCTGCGGCATATACCTTCACTGCTGAGGCCGACCGCCCATCCAGGATAGACTGGAGAAGGACAGAACCGAGTCCAGGGGGCATGACACCGGTCCAGGCCCCCAACCTCATACCACTCTCGAACCATACGCCACTTCCCTGCGTTAAGAGTTAAGACGCATCCCCACCAGATTCACCCTTTCAGCAGCCAAGCCATCAGGGGCTGCCCCAGAATAGGAGGCAGAACAGAGTTCCGCATGCCTGAGAGAGGGCCCGCGGTGACCACGGAACAGGCCACGGCGGGGCCACCAAGAGCTGAATCAGGGCCGGGAACCACACAGCCGTGCCCCGGTCTGGCGCGACCAGGATCAAAGCCCCGCACTCCTGACGTACCCGCCCCAACAGCTGAGCTATCAGGTGGAGATGGGGGAGCGTACTCCTCCCTGTCTGATGACATATGACGCCGACGTCGTGCTGTCCATCCTGATCAGAACATGCTCGCCCATCACATGATGGCCGAGCTGTCCAAGGACTAGAAACACTGCCTTCATTTCCAACACATTGATATGTAGTGCAGACCGGGCAACATGGTCCTTGCCAGCTGCCCCCTACTGTGTAGGCCCGACACGTCCCCCCCATCCCGTGAGGGAGGCGTCAGTGAAGACCGTGACGTGTGACAGCCTGCTGCCCATGGGGACCCCGCTGGTGAGGGCCTCAGGCCCCCCCCAGAGGGCGAGGTCCCCCAGTACTGACATGGCAACCTTCAGCAGCTTCCACTTGACTCTCACAGGGTCTATTTTCACACTGAAAACCCCACCTCTGTATCCTCCTCATGAAGAGGAGGCCAAGAGGGACCCCAGCTTGAGCAGATGCCATAATACCGCGCAGGCGTATCACGGTCAGCGCTGTAACCATCCTGCCAGGAAGGAACCTCCCTCCCGAGCCGAGAATATCCTCTCGCCGCCGCTCTGAGAGGGATGCCCATATAGACCTTGAGCTTAGAATAAGCCCAAGTACTCCACCCGTTGACTGGGAAGAGGAGTACTCTTCTTCCAGTCTACAGCAAAACCCAGGCTGGTGAGGAATTCCACCACCTGCCTGGTATGAGACCTGGCGATCTTCTCTGACCGGCCGAGGACCAAAACGTCGTCCAGGGTAGAATAAAATTCTTATCCCCTGACGACGCAGAGGCCCCAGCACGGTCTCCACGCACTTGGTGAAGATGCGAGGAGCCAGAGAGTAGCCGAACGGCAGCCTCTGGTACTCGTACGCTAAGCCCTGAAAAAGGAAGCGTAGGTATGTCCTAGGAGGGAGATCGGGATGTGAATATGCATCCTTCAGGTCTATGGAGGTGAACCAGTCTCCCACCTGACAGCGCTTAACAGGTGGGTGACGGTCAACATTCTGAACCTTCCATGGGACAGGTCGAGTATGGGTCTGACACCCCCCCCCCCCCCCGATTTCTCGGGCACCAGAGAATATCGGGAGTAAACACCGCTCATCGCGTCCTCCCATGGGACCACGACGATGGCCTGCTTCGCCGCCAGAGAATGAATCTCCTCGGCCAGGGCTGTCACTGCAGCGGACTCTGAGTGTAACACAAGCGCCACCCTCAGCGTTCTCTCCATCCACACGACATATGGCTACTACCGCAGCCATACGAGGTAAAAATTCCAAAAACGCCCCCGCCGCCAACTGCCGCTGGTCCGCTAGGAATCGTAGATAGGTGGCCCGGTCCCTCCCGCTGTGCGTTGTCAACCCTGGTCTCGCCAACCGCGCGAGCAGGGTGTCTCGCGGAGCCGGGACTACTACTACTACTACCACCGTGGGATCGGAAGTCCAGACGGGGGAGGCACTAACGTAATACCCGGCCTGGCGAGGGCGGGGCTGGGGGGAACCCACGCTGCGACCTCCTGGGCCTAGAGTTCCCCCTCTGACAAAATTGTTTAGATACAGGGAACCCTGCTCCGTCGACAGATACAACACCAGGCTCACCAAACACAGACGCAGGACGTGTGGTTTGGGAGCCGCTTGACAGCACAGCATTCTCATAGACAGACCCAGGCCTAGCTAGCAACTGGGTGTCAGCCCCTGTCTCCATGAGAAGCAAAATGTGGGGCCGCTTGCGCTTCACTGGAAGAACGTGGCCCGCAGCCAAAGGGGACAAATCAGAGCCCTGAGTCACGTAGTGTAGCAGGGGGGAGTAACCAGAGAGCGTGCTAGACACAGCTAGATGGCAAAAAAAAATGTAGGGCGTGCCCATCTAATATAGCCAATCCCTCGGCCGCCGAGGCTGTCGGCCTTGTAATCACCTGTTTTCTTTGTGTCCAGGGTATCTCAGGCGGGGGAAACATGGCCGCTGGCCGGGGGCCTCGCCGCAGCTGCTGGCAAGGCCGTGCTCTCACCTCTGGCTGCGCGGTGTGGGGCGGCGTGGAGCCCAGGTCAAATACCGCCGGCGCCCCCGTGGACAGACTAAGGTCCACCTGCGGAGAGGGGAGCCCTGAGGAGGAGACCCCTCCCCTCCTCAAGGGGAGATTGCTCCAACCAAAGATACCTGTGAACAACCGTTGACAGCATCCTAGCCCTCCCTGCAGTTATAGCTTGCGGCTGGGTCAAAAGCTGAATAACCTCAAAACCTTGCGCAATGGTT
Organism: Notolepis coatsorum; assembly: GCF_963971535.1. Classification (NCBI taxonomy): domain Eukaryota; kingdom Metazoa; phylum Chordata; class Actinopteri; order Aulopiformes; family Paralepididae; genus Notolepis; species Notolepis coatsorum. The sequence continues at coordinate 40,540,813 of NC_140172.1, forward strand.
TTGACGTCGGCTGGCCCTAAGGCCCCACCACCGACACCATTTTTGACAGAAAAGCAGCCAATTGAGCAATGTTGTTAGTTGCTGCTAAATCCTGTACTGCTGTGGTACTGCTTCATCAGCCCACCAGCCACCTGCCGGGCCGACTCACCTCTTGGCGTCGGCCGGGCGGGATACCGTTCCACCATGTCAGGGCAAAGGACCGATGCCACCTGCTTCACTAAGCACGGAACACCAGTGGCGGCTGCTGACCAAAGTATATTACTAGTGAACAGTGTTGGGACTAACGCATTACAAAGTAACGTGTTACAGAAACGAAGTTACTTTTTGCCGCAACTAGTACTCTAACGCATTACTTTTGAAATTCAGTAACGCTACTTACGTTACTGAATGGTTCGTCACTGCGTTATTTGCGTTATATACGGCGTAGATTGATAGCGAGCGGTAGTGATTATTGTTATTATTATTATTATCCTCATATCCTGTCTGCCTGGCTGCGGGGAACGCTATGCTGGGGGCGTGTTTTGTTTACTATTCCTGAGATTCCTGACTGATAATGGCAAAGCACTCGCGTATTTCTCTTTTGTCGAGCGAAAAGAAAATAACGTTTTAGTTATGTCATTTGTGATTTGGCTCAAAGATACTGGAGTCTAACGTTAACTACGAGGACTGTCACTCATCCAAATCCACTCGCCACCCGCGTAGAATGATACGAGGCGAGTCTGGCCACTGGCCAATCAGAAATGCGCAAACCAGAAATGCGGCTACGGAAAGAAATAGACCCTCTCTATTGTAAACAAAACAAACGCTCGCTATGAATCTACATAAAAAGAACGCAGTAACAAACTAACAAACCATTTAGCAACTACTTGGAGAGATAATTAATATACAACATGGAAGTATTTCATACTTATCTTGTCTTGCACAGTCTCTGGAGCGCAACAGTAAGAAGCATTTTGTACAAAAGTATTCTGTACTTCTGTATGACAACTATTAAAGAAACTTGAAACTTGAACTTGAACTTGAAACGAGATAAAGAACATGTTTGAGGCGCTGCTGGAGTCAACTGGACTAACGTAACGTTACTACATCTCGACCACCGCAGACTTTGGTGAGTGCAATGTGTTCACTGAAACTCAAGTTGATCAACGGATTTTGACTGTACGAAATCTGCCAGGGAATCTCATAATACTAATCAAACAATATAAATATAGTCCTTTCATGCACAATTGATATCCTAACTATTCTAACGTTGCAATGCTTTGATTGATATCTTAAACAACGTTGCAACTTGCAAGATGGTGAATGAATGAATGAATGAAAACTTTATTTAACAGATTGCAGAATGGGTACAATACAGTACGGCTCAATACATACAATTGTTAAGGGGATGCAGACCTGAGAAAGACGTGTGTCTTGTTTCCATCAGGGTCCCCCATTTTCAATTCATATAGACATTTATGACATACACAACATACATGACATTTATGGCATAGGGACATATAGGTATTTAGTACTGATACATTTGTGACATAAACGGTATTCAAATATACAGTACTGTTACCCCTAGCTTTGGGTAGGGCGTTCCACATTGTTGTGGCATAATTGCGAAACGTGTTTAGTCCCTTGTTTGAGCCGAATCTGGGTTTAACATGATTTGTTGAGCTTCCTCTGGTGTAGTGGTTGTGGTATTCACTGACCTTTGGGAAGTATTTTGACATGTACATGGGTACCCCGGTCGTATAGTGTATCTTGTAGACCAGGCCCATTGCAAGTTGCTGTACTCTGTCGTCTACTCTAAGCCATCCTAGGTTGTCAAAGTGGGCAGGGGTGAGGTGGGTTCTGGGGTTCAGGTCAAGTAGTAGTCTGACCAGTTTGTTTTGTGATGTTTGTAATTTTGTTTTAAGCGCCTTTGAGGTGCTTTGGTACCATGAGGTGCACGCATAGTCGTAGTACCCTTGAATTATAATGGTTATAATGAAACGCTCCGGCGACATCAAGGCTGTTCCTTCAACCGGCGCACTTCTTATTATATCGACTCGGGTCAACATTTGTTTGTGTCAGATTTGTGTTTGTATCTAGACCACATTGGGAGCAATTTTTTTTTTTATTTATTTTTTTAAATAACTAAATAGTTACTTTTCACAGTAACTCATTACTATTGGGTGTAAGTAACTAGTACAGTAACGAAGTTACTTTGAAATGAAGTAACTAGTAAAGTAACTGAGTTACTATTTTTCAGTAACTAGCACAACACTGCTAGTGAAGCACTGCTCCACTAGTAGTCATGCAAAAACATCCACCGCGGCACACCTGTGCATGTAAGGGATAAATGAATGAATGAACAAAAAACGTTATCAACATATTGCAGAATGGGCTAGCCCAATACACACCCAGGGGATGCAGACCAGGGGATGCAGACCAGAGAAAACGTTAGTCCTGTCTACATCAGGGTCCCCCATTTTCAATTCATAGATTCACAAATGCACAACTGCCCTGAGCCCTGTCGTCAGCCCATCCACCCATGTAAAGGGTAAATATAAGCCTCAGCTAAACCTCCAACATTAGACACCGATTGACCGTCAGCATGAATGGTTAAGAGGAGGGAAGAGTAAAGACAGCTTCGGCGGGGTACATGGGAAACGGCGCCCCAAACATTGTAGCATTAGCACCTGCTGCGCACGCTAAGATACTTGGAAAAACATTCAACAATGAGTCATGATGACCACGTTTATCCAAACACCCAGCCCCCCGCGCTAATACATCGCCCGGTCGTCTCACGAGACAACGAGCAGTATCAAACATGCCAGTACCAACGCCTGTCAGCGCAGTAAAACAGAGAGACCTATGTTCTCTCTGGACGGACCAGGTGGTCAAGAAGGGGACGAGCATCACTAATCAACCCCTCCATGCTCTGTCTCAGCGGTTTTCACTGTTGCCTTCTGGCCGCCGTTACGACGTCCCACCAAGTAGGACCAACCGCTACGCCAAATCTTTTGTCCCCTCGGCTATCAGACTTTTAAACACAGACAGTAGTCATTTTAAGTAGCCTTTTGCACTTGGTTGTCTGTTTTTACTTTTACTTTTATTGCTGGATTGTATCACATGGAGTGTTTCTCTTTTTATTGCCGTGCTGTCGTTGAGATGTTTTGTTGTTTGTTTGTCTTTGTTGCTTGTAAGCTGCAAATATGAATTGCCCCACGCGGGACCAATAAAGTTGTCTGAATCTGAATCTGAATCTGAGGTCCTACCTGAGCGCGACGTGGCTCGACTGCCAAGCGCCGCGCGTAGCCCATCGGTCCGCTGTCAAGCAACGAGGAAAACACAGGATAGGACCGCTGTGCCGTCTGGACGTGCCGAGAAGGTTCCGGGGGCTGGCGTACTTCTGGCGAAAGCCCAGCATTGCGTAATTTCTCCCTACGCTTCATAACAAAGTTCCACCTGTTTGAAAGTGCATATGCGCTGCTTCCACGTTTGGAAAAGAATGAGGAAGGGTGAAAACGTGACCACTTCCTGCCTATTGTAGAGGCACGCAGGGGAGTGGCGTGGTCACGTGCCTCTACGTGCCCTTACGTCAAGTGGGTGCATGTGTTTGGTTTCCATGGGCACAATAGGTGCTGGAGATAATGATATCTCAGTATGGCAGAGCAAGACACGATTGGCCAGTATGAGATATAACTGGACTGACGGCAAAGTAAGAGAGCTCCTCAACATCTGAGTACAAGAAGAAATTTGCCAGCAGCTAGTCAGGGACGCCAGAGAAAACAAGTGAAATAGTAATTGTCTGTGTTGTGTGAACAAGCCAGACCTGGCTAGCAGCTTAATTTACTGCTATGAATTCCATGTATGGAAAGAGCTGATAGAGGGTAGAGGCCCAGTGTGTCAGCCAGCCAGGTTAACTCATATCTACTGTAGCTGCTCAATGGGAAAGGTGCCTGTTCATAATTCTAGGCTACTGTATATTTGATAAATGGAAACCTTGTCAAAGTGACAAAATGAGTTACTGGGGCCTTGGGGGGGAAAAAAAGAAAAAAATATTGGGCACCACTACAGATAACGTAGTTTGTCTTGAAGCAGGTTTTTCATTTTAGAACCACTAATATATGGTGAATGTCTCTTTACATCCCGATGGCTATGAAACGCTCTGTTACTGTACCAGGCCCTATAATCAGCCACTGCAAAAGCAGGGTGCCTGAATCTTAACAACCAATCACTGTTTTTTGGCCTGCTTATTGGTGTTTCCGGCAGGCCGCATCTGAAAACAAAAAAACCACCATCATATTCCTCGTGTTCCTCATCAAAAAGTACTGATGATGTGCAAAACCGCTTGCTGATCAGAGGCCACGCAGGGAATATTTATTTTTATAATAAAAAAAGGAATCCAGCTGGAAGCTGCCGGCGCCTCTGGGAGTCTGTGGGCACGGTGCTTGAAAAGTGATGCAGAGCTTTGCTCCATTTCTGCTGGACAGGTAAGGTCACTCTCATTTCAACAATGTTGTACCCCAGCTTTAAAGCAATAATGTTTTTTTCTATTCATGAATCATGTTCTGAGTACAGAGACAATTGAGACCACTGATGCTTCAACGCGGCACTCACCTTCACTGAAAAAAGAAATAATAATAATAATCATAATAAGAAAAAAGACATCTTGTCGCTTTAAGAGGAAAATACCAATATATATATATAATTTTAACAGTTTGCTGTTTTCCTCAACAATACAAAGTGATACCATCTGTAGCAGATGGACTGGTACCATCCATATATAGTTGTACATATGCACTCCTTCTCACCCATGAACGCCCAATGTCTCTGATGGCGGAATTGACCTGCAATCGGATGATATAATGAATAGGCTGCATGAGGAAAGAATGCACGCCTCTTTTTGACACTATTTTTATGTGCTCTGCAGAACAGGTAAGTGCCGGTTGTCTTTGAATGGCTCTAACTTTCTGAACCCTGGAATGCCGTACCCATGAAATGATGGAAGGTCTGATAATGATGGGGTTATCGTAAGGAGTGGGTGTGGAGCAAAGATATGGACCTTTATTAGTGGATAAGTATACAGAATACATGATAAGCAGTACTTCATCTTACTGTCAGGGACAGTTCCAAAAAATTATTTGAACTGGCCAACGGCCAAACAGTTTGAACAGGTTGACACAAATTACTGTATGGAGCCATGGACCGTTGGGTTACATTCCTTTGGCAAAATACTTTTTTGAACTTTTTTTTTCTCCCAACTCTAGTTTGTGTGTTTTATGTTTTGCTACACTATTCATCGTGACACTATGTGGCTTTACAAGCATTTTATTTTCTATTTGTCATGCAGTTTGGCAGTGTTAGGCCTACGAGAGCAGCGCGGGAGAAAATGCTCTGTTGATCGGCGTGGACACCATCATGCGTGCAAGCCGCTACAGTTCAGTGAGGCAGCCATGCATAGTGTAGAGGCATAGCAGACACAGCGTTAGACAAATAACACCAGTTATTGTTTTGATTGATTGATTTCAGGGAGTGCAATCTCTTTGCTGGCTTTGTTGTACACAATGTTAGTGGCTTTTGGATAGACGCGTCAGCTAAACTACTAAATGTAATGTAATTGCACTGAGTGTATGTGCTTACTTGCGTACATGCGCATACGTATATTCACATGTCTATGTGCATAATCGTGTGCATAGTGTGTAGCTACAGCAGCCAACCTCCAGTCAACCCCTATGATGACTAATACTCAATAAGCAATTTTCTCAGGGCCTTCCCCTCCCCTCCCCGCCCCGGGCCCACAGTAATCAGCTGACTACCCCATAACAAAAGACCAGGCTGACTCAAACAGCAGATTACCTCCTTCGCTTGTCATTAGCAGAGTAGGCATCAATCTCTCACTTTACGGGAGGATTCATTCTCCGCGTCCTGAATGGATCTGGCTCCAGTGTTAACAGCTAATTGGCCCTGGCGCCATCCAGCTATTGAAGGTAGTCATTTAGGTTCATTACAGGCGGAGGTACTGAGGGCTTGGGAGCCATAGAGGAGAGGCTGTGTGTGTGTGTGTGTGTGTGTGTGTGTGTGTGTGTGTGTGTGTGTGTGTGTGTGTGTGTGTGTGTGTGTGTGTGTGTGTGTGTGTGTGTGTGTGTGTGTGTGTGTGTGTGTGTGTGTGTGTGTGTGTGTGTGTGTGTGTGGGGGGGGGGGGGAGAGAGATAGAGAGAGTGATAGAGAGAGAGAGAGAGAGAGAGAGAGAGAGAGAGAGAGAGAGAGAGAGAGAGAGAGAGATACTGCAGTAAGATAATTGAGGTGTTAATGATAACAATGTGATGACAGCTGATTGTCAAGGGTTTAGTGTACATTTTCAACATGCCCTGCTGGTTTGACAAGCTATGTGACCTGACAGCCATGCGTCTAATAATAATAATAATTCATTTTTTATTTATATAGCGCTTCTCAATGACCCGAAGTCGCTGACTTCTACAACTGAGTTACAATTCTCACTTGTATACATTTTCATTGATCTATTGATTAAAGCATACAAATCAAATTCAAAATCAAAAACACATCAGGACATGTACTTTTGAATTGTTTCTAAGTTCAGTGATCTCATATGAATCATATCAATCTACAACTTTGGTAATTACACTTTAGTATCACATACTCACTTCCCTTCGGAGTATTATACCAACTAAACTGCTGTTATGACGTCCAAATAAGTATGACTACCCTCTGAGCCTAAACTTAAGTTCCCAATAAGTGTCAGTATCCATTGTGATGTGCTCGCTATGGGGTCATGACGTTCTTAAAGTGTCTCTAATAACAGTGTAAACAGAGTGTGAACGTATATGAACCTCCAGCCTGTTAGCTTGGCCCAGCATTCCACCACTTCAAAGCTCCCGCTGTAATTACAACGCTCCAAGGTGTGGCCACACCCACACAACCAGAAGCCTCTGATACCTCTCTGTCATACACACACACATGCATGCATGCACGCACACACACGCTCACACACACGTTCACACACACACACTCACACACACACACGCCCACACACACGCTCACACACACACACACACGCACGCACACACACACGCACGCACACACACACACACGCAAGCACGCACACACACACACACGCACGTACGCACACACGCACGCACACACACACACCTACACACACACACACATGCACGTACACTCACTCAGACAAATAGCTTCCCTTATTATCAAGCTGAAAAGATATTGTGGAAACAGGAAGTGAGGAGCGTTGGTAATTTTGCAACACCCAGGGGAGCACCCTCTCTCATTTCATCCTTCTCCTCCTCTTCCTCCACCACCCCCTGCCCTCCTAACCCCCACCCCATATCTGGTTGGAAACATATTTGAGTCTACACAGTATGTTCACACGAAGCTATACAGTCCCCTCTCCTCCATTTCTGGAATGATTCAAACTCATGTCACTTACTGTATGTAGTGTGAATGGACAGTAGTGACTAGTGTAAATACAGCAGGGGTTCCCAATAGGACCAGGCAATATTTAGATACATACATTGTATATATAATGTATATATATACTGTATATTGTTAATCGTGGTACACAATGTTGGTGTCTAAAGATTTCTCAAACTATTTTTCTTCTTCTAATATTTGAGAATGTGAGTTTCATGAATTAAAGGTATAATCTGTATGTCATCAAACAGCGACCTCTAGGCAAAAGAGCTGTGCTTGGGATTGCACTTTGTTTACCTTTTTGTTTTGGTCTGATGTGTGGATTGGATTTCATTGGGTATAGGGGAGCGGTGGCGACTGTTGGGGTGTGACCATACCCACTGAAATCCAATCCACACATGTTGTCATCTTTTGCCTAGAGGTCACTGTTTGATGACATTACAGATTCTACCTTTAGTTTAAAGGAAGGAAAGGAAAGTCTTTATTTGCCATGTACTGTACATTTACACATACCAGGGAGACGAAAGTGAACAAGGGGTAGTACTGTAGGTAGGATGCATGTAAGTCGATGCAAGATTCAAACCAACTCTGTAGTGGTTGTCAAGATGCCTTCAGGGGCCTCAAGGAAGGAAGGAAGGAAGGAAGGAAGGAAGAGTTCCTTTCTAAAGGTGGAAGGAAGGAAGGAAGGAAGGAAGGAAGGAAGGAAGGAAGGAAGGAAGGAAGGAAGGAAGGAAGGAAGGAAGGAAGGAAGGAAGGAAGGAAGGAAGGAAGGAAGGAAGGAAGGAAGGAAGGAAGGAAGGAAGGAAGGAAGGAAGGAAGGAAGGAAGGAAGGATGGGTGGAAGGAAATCATTAAAGAATGCCAGCAATGAAGCAAAGCTAAATAAAGCTCTCCACATGAGTAAGCAAATTACTAACTCAGACCAGTCAAAGATCTAGTAAAGGAAAGTCTTTATTTGCCATGTACATTTATACATACTAGGAATGCATTCTCTGCATTTCACCCATCCAAACTATTTTAGGGGCAGTAGGCTATAGGCAGCCACAGTACACTGTGCAGCACTGAGGCACGAGGGACCAACTCCAGTTCTAATCGGTCAAGGGTAATAGCAGGAGTGTGTAGCTAGAATGCATGTATTTTATGGTGTGGGAGGAAACCAGAGAACCCGCAGGAACACAGGGAGAACATGTACACTCCACACAGAGTTGGGGTTCCAACACAGGACCTTCTTGATGGGAGGAAACCAGAGAACCCGCAGGGACACAGGGAGAACATGTACACTCCACACAGAGCTGGGGTTCCAACACAGGACCTTCTTGATGGGAGGAAACCAGAGAACCTGCAGGAACACAGGGATAACATGTACACTCCACACAGAGCTGGGGTTCCAACACAGGACCTTCTTGATGGGAGGAAACCAGAGAACCCGCAGGAACACAGGGAGAACATGTACACTCCACACAGAGCTGGGGTTCCAACACAGGACCTTCTTGATGGGAGGAAACCAGATAACCTGCAGGGACACAGGGAGAACATGTACACTCCACACAGAGCTGGGGTTCCAACACAGGACCTTCTTGACGTGAGGCAGCAGTGCTAACCACTGCACCACCATACCACCCTAATGATCTTCCAATACCTACTATGCTCTCGAGAAAGAATTGTGACGGAAATATTATCATGTCATATAGTTCTGTGTTAAAATACATATTCTATCTCTGATAGCCTTGACTAGTAGTTAATATGATCAACTAGTATACAGCTCAAAGACACTAGGCGACAGTCTTAACAGTGTCTCTTAAATACAGCCAAAGGGCCAGGAGATATGAAAGGTCCAAGGTCTTTTCCTCTCCAGTTCTAGTGTGAAGACATAACAAAGCCATAGACCCATTTTTTGTTTTAATTCTTCTCATCTTTATTATTATATCTGGTATCTTATGTTCGCCATGTAAATTATGTATTTAATGTACGTCTGACCAAAGTTCTTTGTCACTTTCTGGTCAGACGCTCGTTGTGTCTCTGATGATAAACTGATCACTTTTTCTATGGCCATGGAAACAGAAATAAACTATGTTCTATATTTTCATATACAAATTGACTCATCTTCATTTTTACAGTTCACTGTCATGGCTCATTTGAATTATTCCACCACAGAATATATTGAGATTATTTTGAGATATTGAAATTGCGATATGATGCACAACATTAGAGCTATTTTTTGCATGGCTATTTTAATAGATTTATTTTTTTTGAATGATGATGATGATGTGATTTCTGCGGAGGTCTGTACCAAACAAAGATGTTTTTGAACGTTTGTAGAATGTGATCATGCATCTCTGTTGCACTAAAATACTTAATTTAAAAAGGTATTTTGAGACACATTTCGCCTTTATCAAATACTGCAGCCTCTGGATATTGCACTAGGTCATATTGCGATTTAGATCGAATTTCAACATGCTATCTAAGGTAAAAACTAATTGGATGAGAAATGAGCAGGTTATTATCACGATTACGGTCAGATGGACACACACACACACACACACACACACACGCACGCACGCACACACACACACACACACACACACACACACACACACACACACACACACACACACACACACACACACACACACACACACACACACATACATATACACATACACATACACATACTGTACACATACAGTACATACACATACACACATGAGTGATTGCACTTTGCCTGAGTATAATGAGATATATTATAAACTTTATTTAAGTTTGGCGGCTGGGTGGTGCAGCGGACATTGCGCTCGTCACCAATGCAAGAGACACCGGGTTCGACTCTGGCTGTCAGCGTTGCCTCCGGCTTGGGCCAGCCGTCATACTAACTCAATTGGCAGAGTTAGCGGGTGGAAGTCGATGGGTGGTAATCTGGACGTTGTGGACAGCGACTCCTACAAGTCGGTTGGGGATGCCTGCACAGTAGGGATGGGTACCTTTCACATTTGAACCGATACGGTACCGGTACCTGTGAATCGATACCGGTACCCAACGGTATCTTTTTTCGGTACTTTAGTCTAAAAAAAATTATTTACCTACCTCAGTCGCGAAAAAAAAATTCTAACTTCAAATAACTACAATTTCAACCGTTTTCGGCTTGCCATTGCTCCAACTGCTTTGTTGTTGAATCAAGTCAAATCCTAGGTAAGCATGACAGGCTGCCTCCTCGTGTATCGGAGGGGACACGTGATGCAAGGCTTCTATCCTCCCTACAACCGGCCAGTGGGGGGCATATGCGAACAATGTTCAAGACAGGGGAGGGGAGAATTGGCACAACGGAATTGGGATGGGAGAAAAAATAGAAAAAGAGGAAAAAAAGTGGATACAAAAAAAACTTTATTTAAGTTGGATAAGATATTTTTCTAATGACCATTCAAGGTGGAGAAGGTGTGACATACAGTGTCACTAATATGTACATGACGTCACTAAACAACTATTTTAAGTGTCACCTAATATAAGGCAGGACTGGCATTAGGTGTCAACAAAGCAAGACAAAATCAAGACAAAAGTGAACAAGGGGGTAGTACTGTAGGATACATGTAAGTAGGATCCACGATTCAAACCAACTCAACAGTGATTGACAAGATGCCTTCAGGGCCCTCAAGGAAGGAAGGAATGAACGAAGGAAGGAACGAAGGAAGAAAATAATGAAGGGTGGAAGGAAGGAAATCATTAAAGAATGCCAGCAATGAAGCAAAGCAAAATAAAGCTCTCCACATGAGTAAGCAAATTACTAAACTCAGACCAGTCAAGGACCAGTCAAGAGAGAGGCAGGAGGGAGTGAGAGAAGGACACATGCTGACAATATTCAGCAACAATCCAGTTCCCTGCGTAGTGATTGACAAGGTGCCTGAGGGGTGTGTTGGTGAAGCCAGAGGGGGGAGTGAACACAGGAGAGAGAGAGAGAGAGAGATAGATGGAGAGAGAGAGAGAGAGAGAGAGAGAGAGAGAGAGAGAGAGAGAGAGAGAGAGAGAGAGAGAGAGAGAGAGAGAGAGAGAGAGAGAGAGAGAGAGAGAGGGAGGGGGGGGGGGGGGGAGTAACTCCTCAGTGGAGCTGCACAAAAAAAAAAAAAAGGCAACAGTTTTTCCCCTGAGGAGTCAGTCCTTTCATGTGGCCGCTTGCTGGCGCCTTTTCAAACCTCTGATTGTCTGTGAAATAACCCCACTTTAATAAGGTAGCCGCAGCAGCCTCCTGGGAACAGAGTCCTGCTACAGAATCCAGCCCAACCAGGCTCAGACCTGGAGGCCTCAGGGTGTGGGGTTTGTATGAACAGAAATACAGGTACTTTGTTATACAAATTGTATAAAACATGTATTCATATGAAACTTGGGAGATGGAACAGAGGGAATGACCATGGAATCGGTGGTTCCCTGTGGAAGTGATCCATTAGATCCCAGTGTTTCTTACCTATAATGTATGAGCAGGCAATACTCTGACAAAATACCGTGGCTGAAATGGTGATCAGCAGTGTGTTTATGGAAGCTAAGAACACGATGAGATGGCTTCATGACACCAGTGTTTTTCTTTAAGCTAGTAATACCAGGGTTGGAGATATAGGTTGCAAGGGGAGCAGAGAATGTAAGCAGCATGTTTTTTCCCACGCCCTAGTTGGTATTCACTTTGAAAATTAGATAAGAATCAATGTATTGTCATTGCACGTGCAAGTACAGAGTACAATGAAATGAAGTTGGCATCTAACCAGTGCAAGTATAGCAGTAAAGTGCATTGCAGTATGCAGTGAAAGTATACAGTATAATGTAAGAGTTCAATATGAGATGAATATGCTATGATAATAAACCAGTCCAGCTAGTGGTTTAACTAATATGAGTAGGCAAGGATACAGATAGATAAATGTACAATGTGTACATTGTTATTATACAGTGTTATATGTCTAGATATTGGTATTAGATTACAGTTATAGATAGAGTACAGTGGTAAAACGATAGTCGGTTGTGTCTAAATCGATGATCACAAACCTTTTTTGTTCATTAGGCCAGGGTGGGGTCGCCATTAAGGTTAAGGTAAGGGTTAAGGTAAGGGTTAGGTTTATAAACTACTTTTTAAGTGAAGATTATGACACGTTATTTGCATCTCAATGGTTGTAACATTGTTGTAATAGTACAAGCTGCATGTATTGACTATATTAAAAAAGAAAAAATTATTAAAAAAAGAAAAACTCGCATAAATATCCTGTGAACACATATACTAAAAACTAATTATTATGGCACATATTCCAGGAAGTATTAGAGATCAGTGAAGTGATGACAATTTTAAACAAAACAAAATATTTTCAAAGCCATTCTTCCTCATCATGTCAACCTCACACACACACATCCCTCACACACAAACACACACATGCACTTTTTGATTTAAAATTAAGATTAATTATCATTCACTGACAAATAATTCCAATATGTAGATGCTTTGGTCACAATTACTGTACCAGCAAATAAATAATGGAAAATAAACCGTGAAAACTGTTGAAGCTTTTAGATCAATCATGGGAATATATAAGTGCAGCTTTCAAATTAAACTTGTATTTATTTATTCATTTTAGAAAATATGAAAGGACACCTTCTCCTCAGATAAAATGTGTAGGCCTAAAGTTATTAATCAAAGTGTGTGCACTTTCATCTGACAACATATACATTTCCCAAAGAAACATACAAAACCGTGTAAATGTAAAATCACAATTACTTCATTCACTCCTAATGCCCGGAGAGAATTGTTTTAGAGTCATATAGGAGGACAGGGAAATGAATAGCTATACACTAAATGTACTCGGATTGTGAGAAAACGCCTTTCCCATCTAATGTGTGTGTCCTCGTCAAAGTTGTGACTGAGAGACACTGGCTCCACAAACAGCTTTAACATTCAGGAAAAAATAGCAAGATAAGTGAATCTGTGTTTCATACACTAATAAACATAATTATCCAGTTAAGAGGGTCATTATTGCGCATGCACGCGAGTTGGAAGTGATCCACCGGGTTGAACATCTGAGCGTGGCGTGGCATATAGGAGCTATTATTTAGGAACTTCCCTGTGATGATGATCGGAGGAGAAACCAATGAGCTACAAGAGGGCAGGAGGGCAGCGGGGGTCCCCAGTGGTTCGGGCCGCAGTGATTGGCCAAAGTTTTAGCCATCTCACTTTAATGACTCTACATACAACACGGATTTGACAACTCTGTCTCATTGACTTTAGAGGAGTCTCACCTGTGGCCGCGCTGCAGCGACTGTTCGTCCTCCTGTTGTCCTCCTGTTGCGCCGCGGATCATACGTTTCTTTTGAGGGCAGACGAAGAGAGATGGCTTCTCCAAGCGACAGAGAATGCAGTTCATCCGAGGAGGAGGTCGATCGCCTTTCGGATCTGCCGGAGGAAACGATGAAGAAGAGGAGAATGGTGAAAAAGAAGAGACCTCAACAAGTGACAAGCCATCATCCATTCAGCGTAGAGGCTCTTCTTATGTCTGGGAAAACGACGACGCACAGTCGTAGCAGCAGTGGATTCACGACAGGCCACAGTGAAAACGGATCGGTGGGAATATTCTCTAATGGCCAGACCTCTCCTTCTTCTCATCTGTGCCGGGAGACGTGCCTTCCTCCCGGGGGGATTCGAAAGCACTCACTGTCTGTCCCGCCGTCGCCGGTCAAGTCTGAGACCTCCGAGTCAGATGAGTGCGCACCGTGGGGTACAAACCCCGCATTCTCGTCACAGCCTCGTAAGTCAACCAGATCGCTAAACTTTGTATTTCGCTTTACTCAGTTTCACGAAATAATACTTACACGTATTTTATTTGGGGATAGAGCCTATGAGAGGCTTCTTATATCCAAGTTTCCTATTGGCCAGAACAGAAGCGCAATCGTCATTCAAAAGCAAGAATCCAGAACATGTTAGATTCGAATTATTCTAAATAGCCCTTATTAGATGAATTGATGAATTGAAAATGGGGGACCCTGATGTAAACAAGACGAAAGTCTTTCTCTGGTCTGCATCCCCTTAATGTGTGTATTGAGCCGTACTGTATTGTACCCATTCTGCAATCTGTTAATACAATTTTCAATCAATCAATCAATCAATCAATCAATCAATCAATCAATCAATCAATCAATCAATCAGGACTAAAATATACATTTGAATAAATGTACATTTCAATTCCAAACTGGCTTATTAACCCAGTGGGCTATACTCATTATAGGCTGCTGTTGCTTGTATGCTAGAATGTGGTTTGTGTGTTACTCATGGGAAATTAGCTATAACTCTGCTTTGATGTGGTAAATTCCAGCTTCATCTAATAATATAAAGTCAGAAAGCTTGGTATTGTGGTAATCTTGAACACTCGTAAGTGCAGAAAGGTAAAAACGAATTGGATCAATACGAATTTGTAATAATGTAAATTGAAAAAGTGTGGTGCAGTACATTCTTATTCAAACCCAGTGTTCTCTCCTTCCCTCCCCCTGCAGGCCAGGTGAGTCCTTCCTGTCCACTGCGAAAACACAAAAACAACCGTAAACCTCGCACCCCCTTCACCACCTCGCAGCTCTTGGCCCTGGAGAGGAAGTTCCGGCAGAAGCAGTACCTGTCCATAGCAGAGCGGGCAGAGTTCTCCTCCTCCCTGAGCCTCACGGAAACCCAGGTCAAAATATGGTTCCAGAACCGGCGGGCCAAAGCGAAAAGGCTCCAAGAGGCCGAGATTGAAAAACTCAAAATGGCCGCGGACGCCAAAACGGTAGCCGCCACTGTAGCATTACATCCTGGCTTTACCTTACCTCTACCCCTGGGCGCCATGTCACTGTACGGACAGTCCTACTACAACCATCACCAAAGACCCTTTCTGCCCCTCTCACCTCTAGGACTGTACACTACCCCGCTGGGGTACAGCATGTATCACTTGGCATGGGAATGCCACTGTCCCGACGGAAATAGTAGTTGAACATGTGTTTTCAAATGTTCCAGAAAGAACACCAGGAACACTTTGTTTTCGATCATTTTGAAAGCAATGTTTCAACTCTTGAGGACTGTGAAGTATCTGTGAAGTTGAATCAGGCACTTCTTACAGTATGTTATCCTATAGCTCATTTGAAATCATACTCAAAGAGATTTTCTTGCCCACTACAAGGTGTTACGACCCCCCCCCCCCCCCCCCCCCCCCTGGATTGTATGTTTACATGACCTCTTTCAATCAGGAGGGTGTGTGACGATATTACTGCTGCGCTGCAATGCTGTTGTCCCTGAAACATGCTGTGTTGTCCGCTCCTAACCCCTAAAACCCATAGTTTCAGTCTTCTCATTTGTCTCTGTGTCGTGGACAGTCTTACATTTCTTCTTCAGTTGCTCAGTGCTTTTATTCACGTTTGGATGATGATGCACCAACACACCTGTTTGTTTTTTTTCTGACCCTATTGGCGCTGCTTTTTTATTTAGTACAGTATATAGGCTACATTGCCTAAAATGCCTATACATTCTGAAAAGAAAGCACGTATGCCATCGTAATATTTCAGAACTATTTGAGAAAAACAAATGTAAAGAACCTCCACCTTGGTGACCATGTATTTGTCTAGGAGGGTCCTGACTATACTGACATACTGTTTACTTTGGTGGAGAAAAGGACAGTGGACTATACGAGTGACTACCTTTTCCCTCTTCATCCGACACACTGCCTCAATGTTCAACTGGGCCTCAACTATGTTTGTGTGGATCAGTGACAGTCTATGCAAGCCACGTGAACAGAAAGCATGCTCATTCAAATTTATGTCCACAAAAAAAGAAATCTTGGAACCAACAAAATGTATGTTTTTTTGTGGCTGGAAACACTATTTTCCGTTTTGATTTGTAAACAAAATTCAGCTTATTGTCTCATATTGCCGCCTGGAAGACACAAAGGTTTAGGCTTCTGATTATGTTTACGATCCTGAAAACTAAAATGACACTTATGCTCTTAAACAGTTTGTATTTTAAGCTTTGTCCATGTTTTGCCTTAGATTTTTATCATTATCAGTAAACCCTTTTTTTGAGCACTCCTACAGTTCCTCGTCGAACATTTATAGATCCATCATTTAATGCAGGTCTATGCAATTCTCTTTGAACTTCTAATGCTGGAAATGTATGAATGTATTATATTTTGTATTTTTGATATATAGTTTAAATGTGGCACAAATGTTCTGACCGAAAATTGTATTTATACAGTTATATATTCTTCTACAATTGTATATTCTTTTCCTGTAGGTTCCTTTGAGAGGAGCTACAGTACTCTATGCACTGCAGTTCAATTATGTATATCATTTAAACAAACCAACAAATAAAGTCTTTAAAAATAAAAATAAAACTTCCCCTTTCTTCTTGATGAATGAATATGTAAAAACCAAGCTTTCTTTTTTAAATTGTATTTCATCTTTTTCATTTTTAGCAACTGTTATGCCTCCAACCCGGCCCTGAACAGAAACAGCTGTTTTGTGTGTGTTTCCCGTTTAGTGGTAATTTCAAGACCATGTTTGTCAAACCATAAATGATACCTATAAATTATCCAGCTCTGCAGTTAGATCCTGTTATTACTGAGTTGTAAACCACATCGGTCGACGTTCTTTACTGCTCCACGAGGACACAGCCCTTTGTTTATTCCCAAATGTACTGCATTTTACTCTCGCGTAATTATCTCGTTGCGTTGATTAAAGAAACCTTGTGACTTATTGATCCTTTTAAGTTTGCTAGCGAGACGGAAGTACAACTGAGGCACCGAACTACAGTTGTAGAACTCCTTTCTAATTGTGTCTTGAGAGTATTTTGGTTCATAATTATACATCAACAACCTAATCTAAGCATGTTTACCTCAGTATTTGAAAGAAAGTACGCTTCTGTGTCTCACAAGTAGCTTTGTCTGCATTCATTCTATTACACCCTCTAGCATCTGCCATCTATACAATGATATAAACTTATATACAAGTAATTTTACCTTCCTTATATAAAAGAGGTGACGGTGGCATATAACTATAACCACATGTAGAATTATTATTTAATGTTGCATTAAACACAGCCTTATATACTGACAATGAAGCTGACGCTGATTTTGATTGATCATTCAATGTGTGTTAAGTGTCCTGTTATTTCCCTTGGTTGCATCCTGGCCTCATTAACCCCTGCTGGTGACGGTGATGTATAAACATGCTACATTGTAGGCTATTTAATGTTACATTAAACATACAGCCTTACAGTACATACAAATGGGTGTTAAGTGTAAGTGCTATTATTTTCCTTGGATGCATGGCCTGGGCATTGGCGTCTTAATAGCCTGGATCCCCCATAGTTCAGTGTGTTGAGTCACTGGCCTTTGAGTGTTACAGAGAAGCAGTATATTACTCACCAGGCAAAGCAGGCGATGTGGGTGTGTGGGGGGGGGGGGGGGGGGGGGGGGGGGGGTTGTTAAAGGTGCCTGGGCTTTGTGGCAATTGTAAGAGCAGCTTACAACTTCCGTGCGACTTTGATGTAATGAGGAAATCATTTATAGGCAGCAGTGTATTTATGAGGTTCCCTTTAATCAGAACAAGGCGGTGAGGGCAGGCAGGCGAGCAGGACCCCGGCTCCAAATGCAGACAAGCAATCAGCATAATGAAGTGCAGATTGTCAAGGCTTGACTGTGTGTCTGTTTGGAAACATCAAGTCGCTGCTACTTACTGGAGGGGGATTGCCTTTCAATGGCTGTACATTTAATGCATTTTCTGAATGTGGAGGTTTATTAGTGGTATCATAGCGATACATGTCTGTTTCTCTCAGTGTGTGTCTGTTTAAAAATGAACACTGATGCCTTGTGTGAAGCCAAGCATGTTTGTGGTTAGGAGGTGTGTCACTAATGAACTGCATTGTGTAAAAACAGGATCTCTCTCCAAAGACCATGTGCATGTCTCCTACCTCCCCTAGTGGTGGTTGATGGCATAAGAACCTTTGTTTCTTTCCTCACTTCACTTTCTTTCTTTCTTTCTTTCTTTCTTTCTTTCTTTCTTTCTTTCTTTCTCTTTCTTTCTTTCTTTCTTTCTTTCTTTCTTTCTTTCTTTCTTTCTTTCTTTCTTTCTTTCTTTCTTTCTTTCTTTCTTTCTTTCTTTCTTTCTTTCTGAACACACATACAAACACAGACAACTCATTCCTTTGCCAGAAATGGGGACCACAAGACAGCAGACAATGTTTGTAATGAGATTCAAGAACATGCTTCTATAGAACACTGCTCATTGTGGTACGACTGTATCTTTAATGCCAAGTTTTTATTTGAACAGGCTGTGCATGAGACACGTGTGAATGTGTGTGACAGACGAAAAGCTCCAGAGATATGTAAGTATTGATCTTAAGATCTTCATAATGTTCTTACTGTCCTGGTGTAAACATCTTCAGGTTGTTTGGTATGTCTGCGTACATACTACACTGCTATTTCTGCCCCAATTTGGAAGGGGACTTTGGAGCAAAGTTTCATCCTTCTCCGTGGAATGGCTGATATGTATGGATTCCTCCGTACTCTGGTTTCAGGTGATACCTACCTATCAGAGCCTCCAAAAGACAGCAATGTTGGCAAAATCAATGACATTTGTTGTGGGAGGAGGCCGGGGGACGGGTTATATTTGCAGCTCTGTCCCCCACAGGAATCTGTTTTGTGTGGGTCTTTTGTCCCCCACACAGTTCCAACTTGCATTTTGTATTGATGTTAATTTGCTCTCTACCAAACTTGTTTACAAAATGGTATAGGGTTTTGGGCAGTGCCTCGTAGATCCTTGATTAAGCGAGTGTTTAGGTGTATGTGTGTGTGTGTGTGTGTGTGTGTGTGTGTTATGTACCAGGAGCCTGATCACTCCTGTGTCACTGTGCATGCAGGTTGAGGGCTGCCAATTAGCTAATAAGTGCTGATTGGTTACCTGCTGGGAGCTTTAAAACCAGCCCTGGTAACACACATGCAGGGTCTGTGCTTAGAGGAAGAGCTGTCACGTTCTTCCAGGCCTTGTCCTTTGGTTTACACTAATAGTTCCTTGATATAGTAGCATTTTTGAGTTAGAGCACGGGGTTTTGGTGTTGGTTTGCACATAGGTTGCGTGCCTTTGAGCCAGGGTCGTAACAGTTGGGGGCTCGTCCAGGATATTTTACCCCTAGAAATTTGTTTGGTGTTTTTTTTTTTGTGTTACACGGGGTGTCATGGTATTATGGTTTGGGTGGTGTTCGTTACGTATTGTGTAACGTGTGGGCTTGAGCCGTTTTCGTCAAACAGGTGAGTATGCCTTATTTGTTTGTAATTTGATGTGACTACTTATGCTGTTAAAATATATAGTTTAGTGGGCACCACATGTAGATAGGGACATTATTTTCTTGTTGTTGGTTAGCTTCCTGTGCACCACATTCTCCTGGGGCAGTCAGGGAAGGGATTGGCACCATCTACTTGTCTGGTACCGTATCATGTACTGGACGGGTGGATGGTCAAGTATGATCTTTGACTGGTAGCAGGTGTGGTTGAAGATGGTTAGGTCTACAGGGCATTAGTTTAAGGGTAGGTAGGTTAGGGGGGCAAGAAAACACAGGTAGTGTGGTAGGGCTTGATTTAGTGTTTCTTAGGGTAGACATGTGATGGGCCGGTTTTGACTGCAGTTTAGATGTAGAAACATATGTAGTCATATCAGGTTAGAAGGCGCACCTGTTTGGATTTGTTTGTTGAATTTATTTTGTTTGTTTTGAGTGTTTGGTTAGCATACCTGTTAGCACCTGACACCCTGCGTGTATGACACGTCTATTTATTTCAGGGTGGTTGTTTTTTATTTTAAATTTTTTGCAAACTGGAAAGGTGCGCTCCGTAGAGCTCACATTTCCACCGCGTTCCCTTCTGGTTGTTATTATTGGCATTAGCGTTCTTCATGGTTCTTCAGTGGTTCTTCGCGGTTCTTCAGTGGTTCGTTAGGGGGTCTTCAGTGGTTCTTTGGCGGTTCTTTAGTGGTCTTCAGTGGTTCTTTAGTGGTTCTTCGTGGTTCGTTAGTGGTTCTTCGTGACTGTAAAGTAAAGTGAGTAGCTTGTGGTGACTGGTACAGTAACGATGGCTTCCATCAAGGACTTTGTTGATCGCCCGTCTCATGACATGTTGGAGAAGTTTTCCAAGGAACAACTTCTAGAACTTGCTGTACACTACAGGGTAGAGCTTACTGCAGGTGAGAAACGTTTGAAGCCGACTGCCTTGAGTGCTTTAAGGGTGTTACTCATTAGAGAGCAGGTGCTTGAGGAGAGGGTGGAGGAGCCTCCTTCGTCTGGCGCGTCTCCGCTATTACCTGGTGTAGAGGGTGAGTGGAGGATTAGGGAGTTGGAGTTTAAGGAAAGGCAGCTAGAGCGAGAGCGTGAGGAGAGGAGAGAGGAGCGTGAGCTTAAGGAGAGAGAGAGGAAAGAGGAGCGTGAGCGTGAGCGTGAGCTTAAGGAGCGTGAGTTTAAGGAGAAACAAATGTTGCTGGAGCACAAGCGTGCACAGAAGGAGCTTGAATATAAGCATGCTGCCTTGCAGGCGGGTGCTCTGCATTCAGAGTCACGTTCCGGTTTTGATGTAGGCAGGAATATTAGGATGGTGCCTCTATTTTTTGAGAAAGACGTGGAAAGATATTTTCCCCTTTTTGAACGGGTGGCAACCACATTGAAGTGGCCTGATACCGCCTGGACACTGCTGCTGCAATGTGTTTTAGTTGGTAGGGCACAAGAAGCCTATACTGCTCTGTCCCTTGAACAAAGCGCTGATTATGAGCTTGTTAAAGCTTCCATATTGAGGGCTTATGAGTTGGTCCCCGAGGCCTATCGTCAGCGTTTTAGAGGTTATCGCAGGTCGGAGGGACAGTCTTATGTTGAATTTGGAAGGGAGAAGGAGAACCTGTTTGACAGGTGGTGCACTTCTCGGAAGGCAGAGTCAAGAGAGCAGCTTAGGCAGTTGATTCTCCTAGAGGAATTTAAAAGATGTGTTCCTGATACCGTTTCCACACATCTAAATGAGCGTAAGGTATCGAAGATAGGCGACGCCGCTGTCTTCGCTGATGAGTTTGTGTTGACACACAAGTCCGTGTTTTTGGAGGACTACCGTGTTGAGTCCGGGGATAGGCGTCCTGTTCAGGGGGGCCGTTTCCCAAAATCTGTGTCTGC
>NC_140172.1:40567406-40619906 GCF_963971535.1 Notolepis coatsorum
GCAGAATTCAGTACTGTATCTACAAAACGTTCTGTTTAATCATCTTCCATTTATTCATTTGCTTAGATTTTTCAGGTCTGGTAAATTTTAGCATGGTGTTATTCAGAGTCAAAGATAAAAATAATTTAATTGATATTCTCATTTGGTTCATTACGATTTACTCAAGCCTAGTAACAGACACAGTATTTCTGACACTGGGAATACATTCCCTGAGATCCATAGATGTCCCTAGAATCAGATACCAAGAACATGCAAATGGACCATATTAAAAAAAAGTCTGTAAATGTGTATTCTACGTTCTTATGGAATGAATGACATAAACATTTTGTAAATTAATTTTGAGTTAATTTTCATAACGCGATAATTTGCTGTGTAATTAATTAATCAACCTATTTTTTTTTAGTTTAGTTTAGTTTATTTGACAATTGTTAAAAAATACATTACATGTTACAACAAGTCATGCATCCTAACATTATCAAGGATAGCACAAAAAAGTCACAGACTTATTTCCATTGTGGTCCTTGGTCTCAGCAGCACATGGTATTTTCATAAACATGTATTACACATATTACCATCAGCCTACAGTATATTGCTAAAAATAGAATTAAAAAGTCAAATACAACATTATTACTAAAATATACAAATACAATATACAAAATTTACAGACACACTAAAACTACACTTCATTAAAAACTAAAACCTTCCTTAGTTACTCTGGGACATTTTCTAGGAGCCATTTCTTAACGTTCACCTTGAAACTATACAGGTTCACGATCTGTTTGGTGGTCAAAGGCAACTCATTCCACTCCTGTGCTCCTTTGTGAGCAAATGAGCACTGCCCCATCTTTGTTCTACACCTTGGAGGATGCAGGTTTGCTATGCCAAATCTCGTTCTGTGGCTGTGTGATTCACTAACACTAGTAAAATAGTTACTAAAATATTTCGGGGCCCTGTTATTTATTATTTTGTGTACCATGTTGAGCCTAAGCTGGGCTACTCTGGCCTCAACTGGTAGCCAGTTGAGCTCCTGAAAATGTCTCCTCCCAACATGATCACGTATATATATATAGAGAGAGAGAGAGAGAGAGAGAGAGAGAGAGAGAGAGAGAGAGAGAGAGAGACAGTAACACATGAGTAAGCAAATTACTAAACTCTGACCAGTCAAGGACCAGTCAAGAGAGAGGCAGGACTCAGGGAGTGAGAGAAGGACGCATGCTGACAATATTCAGCAACAATCCAGTTCCCTGCGTAGTGATTGACAAGGTGCCTGAGGGGTGTGTTGGTGAAGCCAGAGGGGGGAGTGAACACAGGAGAGAGAGAGAGAGAGAGAGAGAGAGAGAGAGAGAGAGAGAGAGAGAGAGAGAGAGAGAGAGAGAGAGAGAGAGAGAGAGAGAGAGAGAGAGACCCCCTCCAATGTACAGTAATTAACCTAGTATGGTTGTCAATATTCCAATGTACAGTTTTGCTTGTACAGTTGTACAGTGTTTCCCCCCCCAACCCCTCCTACCCCCCCCCCCCCCCCCCCAACCCCACCCAACATCCTCCAATGTACAGTTTTTACGTCAAATGTATATACTCCCTTTTCTGGACTCTTTTTGTATCACAAACAGTACTGTATTTGCAAATCTGGTATGTCATAAATGTATAGATGTAGCAGTACTGTCTATCTGTATGTCATGTAGGTCATATATGTCCTGATGAATTGAAAATGGGGGACCCTGATGTCTGCATCCCCTTAACAATTGTGTGTATTGAGCTCTACTATATTGTACCCATTCTGCAATCTGTTAATAAAGTTTTCAATCAATCAATCAATCAATCAATCAATCAATCAATCAATCAATCAATCAATCAATCAATCAATCAATCAATCAATCAATCAATCAATCAGAGAGAGAGATTATTCTTCTTATCACTTGGGGGGATAGTGCAGTTCCACTTTTGCTCCAGCAGATGTCAGCACAGCAGCACATTTCAACCTAAGGAGTGATGGTGTGCTTCAATGACACCATAATAGAGACGCAAGTGCTGATCTAAAACAAACTTTTGTTGCTCTTCCACAAATACTGTGAAGGGAAAAAATTTATGAAATATGAGTCATCGATGATTTCACCACATTACGCAGGCAATTATTCCACTCTTTTCTCTCACTTGTATGGGTTCCAGCAGCTGTCTTTTAGCAGTAGTGATATTCTGAGATCAGTCTTTGGCCATATGACTTTACCACTAATCCTAGATTTTACTCTTAGATTATATGCAGAACATGTTGAGTATAAACTCAGGTTATTATGGTAAAAAATACACAAGCAGCAAATTACTGTTTCTATAAAAATGAAAATCATGCTGTGTGGGTAGAAGAAAATATATGGCAGAATGAAATACTGTGATATAGTGATTCACAATTGTATATCTGTAGTATAATAGAGTATTATAGATATTAATTATGCGTGGGAATCACCAGACACTATACGATATTATCACGATACTTAAGTCACAATACAATAGTATCACGGTATATTGCAATACTAATATATATATACATATTTTGTATGAGGTGTGCTTGTATAAGAGAGAGAGAGAGAGGATGAGACACGCGTCTGTGCGTGTGTGTTTGTGTGTGTGTGTGTGTGTGTGTGTGTGTGTGTGTGTGTGTGTGTGTGTGTGTGTGTGTGTGTGTGTGTGTGTGTGTGTGTGAGTGTGAGTAGCCAGGGGAACACAGCTGCCAAAGATAGATTTGGTCACACACACACACACACACACACACACACACACACACACACACACACACACACACACACACACACACACACACACACACACACACACACACACACACACACACACACACACACACACACACACACACACACACACACACACACACACACACACACACACACACACACACACACACACACACACACACACACACACACACACACACACACACCCACCCACCCACCCACCCACACCGGGCCGGCCTTTCCCAAACCACCCAAACGTTAATGTCAGAGAGATTCAGACTGACATTGAATGTGTCAAGGTCAGACCAAGACATGACACAGCAGTGTGCCCCCCCTCCCCCATCTGTCTTTCTTACACACACATGCTTGCACGTGCACACTCCCCACCCACCCGCATGCCACCCTCAAGCCTGTAGGCACACTCTATATCCTCCCCCCCCTCTCTCTCTCTCTCACACACACACACTATCATGGAGTGACATTGTCATCGCTGCTCCCTCTGCCTCGCTCACATTCAAGAGCACCATCACTTAATTCAAGCTGATAAGCCTTTGACATGCACTCAGCAAGGGGGTTATAAAACAGCTTAAAAACAGATTGAGCCCTGCTGAATATAGATTTACTATTAATAAATGTCAAATGCGTCTCCTTTTCCCCTTTTTTATTAATTCAACCCAATTTTAGGCACAAATTATTCCCTTGTAAAGCTTTTCTCTCCTGCCTTTAGTTCGATACTCTGGCTACGTTTAGACGGAGAGAGTCTGAACAGAAACCGCAAAAGTCGTCTTACGGTTTCACTTTTAATTTTGCGTTTAGACGAGCGTTTTGGGGTGGATTTCTCCGTGCAGACGAGGCTGCAACAACTCGAGACAACGGAGCCCCGCTGTCACACGATTGGCGCATATGTCACATGACGTGCTGTGAAGACCCGCCCTACTCTGCCTCTGATTCGCAGACTGTGGGTGGGGAATGTGATTGGACCAAAGCAGAGTCACTCACAGACAGTGGGTCCAGTCACGCCGCGGGACAGATTCTTGTGTATTTAAGTACTGCCAATGTAGCCTTCAGGTGATCGCCATGGATAGAATCAGACATGCTTTATTTACGCTTCTAGGCTACTGGCGCATGCCTGTGATGTAAGCAGTACACGCGACGAGAGCCTTGACAACCCTTTCGTCATCGTTTTATGCGGTTTGACAGTTTAGATGAGAGCGCAAAGGTTTATCGTTTCTAGGAATTCCACCCTGGAAGGTGGTCTCACTTTTTTGCGGTTTCACCCCGTAAAAACGCCGTTAGTGTTTAAACGAAAGGCACATCGGAATTTTTTTTTGCGGATTCACCTGCTAGCGTTTCCGTCTAAACGGGGCCTCAGTGGTAATGCGTTGTTTTGATTTGAACTGGCATGAAACCCCATTTGCCCTTCGAAGTTTACAAAACAATTTACTGAATTTAAATCTAGATTGTTCCATTGGATGACAGCTGTGTTCCCTGGATGACATCGCTCAATGCACACGGCGGGCGACCGACGTCGCCTGGCGATGCGATCGTCTGTCGCTCAACGACAATCGCTTGGCCCCCCACACCAGATCCGACCGTTCAGGTATAATAAGCTTTATTACATGGCGTTTTCACATTCGCCAAAATGCTTGATTGTGATTGGTCAATAGCCCCTGACAGCGGTGAATTGTTTTTCGATAACTGACCGCTGCCATGGGCAACGCGCAATAATCACCGGTGATTATTGCTTTTCGCAGCTGGAGCAATCAAGCCCACTGACACACACTGCATCAGTGCAATCAGACACACCTGCCGGCTGCCGGCGATAATAATAATAACTTTATTTGGGCTGACAGAGCCACAGAACAACTGCGTCTGCATTTGATCTCGTCTTGTCGATGGTGTAAAATGAATTAGGTATATTGTTAGTAAGTTAGCCATGTAATAAGCGGGATAATGTATAGCTATACTCTGTCATTGTCGCAAAATAATTGACCTTCACTGACGTTTAGAACACCTCGGTGAGGCGCCTCGGTATTCTAAACTCTGTGTCGGTCAATTATTTTGCGACAATGACCTCGTAGCTATACATTACCCTTACATATGTGTCGCTCTGTCTAGCTGGGGGTGTGGTTTCCCCCCGGGAGACATCAGAGGACGGACCGGATGTTAGGTTGTCGTGAAGCGAGATGAATTAGCAGTTAGCTGTGTTGTGCATTACGAGGGAAGTGTAACTGAGGGGTACAATTCCCTGACTGTATTAATCAAGTACTGATATCATTGAATCACTACCGACTTGTACATTGCTGGCCAACACCGTACAAAGGTATTCTAGATGACGTCACTTCACAATAACACGGTTTTCCACACAGAATACTAGTTTACAATATTTATTACACAAAGGGGATATTAGGTTACATCACTTGGTCACTTTAGATGCGCTTATAAGGCAAATAGAATGTGCAGGTAAATCAATAATGGATATTAAGGATTATCTAGGGATCTTCTGGGAAAGGGTGTACTACCGGTTGTAAGCCAGCAGAGGGGGCCAAAGCTCTATGCAAGTCCAGGGTTCAAGGGGGTGATGTCACCCCTGTGGCAGCGGGGAAAGCAGTGGTGATCCCAGGGTGCGCTCCGCGCAGATGAGAGCCGTCGAGCCTCTGTTACGACAGAGACAGGCTTGAGTGATGGTCTCACGGGCAGGTGGAAATCCCACAGTAGCAGTGGGGTAGGCGGTTCTCTGTTCCAGCAGCTTGGTCAAAGCAATGAAGAAGAGTAATCCTTGCCCGGAGAGTGGCACTGCCGGTGGGGTGTAAGTCCTCCGTGGTGCTGCTGCTCCGGTGTAGATATCCTCTCCGGTGCGGTAGTGCACGGCTGAACTTGACGTTACTGTACTATTAGCACGCGGCAATAAGTGCTCTATTATAGACACACAATTACCCACTTCACGTGGTCTTTGACTCGTAATGAAGGTTTACTAATATATAGAGAACGATACGACAAACAGACGTATTTAGGATAACACGATTCTATCTTGGGCGATACGAGCCCTGCTATACCTCACGTTACGTAGTGGGTAAGGCTTTACTTGGTAACTGAACCAGACTGAACTGAAGAGGAACTGAAGAGGAACTGCAAGGGGGGTTCTGTATTCTTGCGCCATATTTATATCCACGGTGGACAAATAGTGCCTATCTCATTTCTGTCGCCCCTAGGTCTCGTAGCCGTGGGCGAAAAGCGGGCATGTTCAGACATATCTCGTCGGTACCTTTCAAGTCAGCTCGAGTGGGTAAGGCTTTACTCGGTGCCTGGCGCCAGGGGGGTCGCTTCCAATAGAGGAATGAATATTATGGTCTGTCCTGCTAGACTAAAGGGATATTCCGTGCATATTGTACAAAGAATATACAAGGGATATCAAACGATATACAAATAGTATACATGGGATCTCAGGCAATAAATATATTCGGTTTAATCTGACCCTTTGTAACAGCCGCCCCCTAATTAGTCCCACCTAATTAGCTAAGCAGGGGCAGATCAACCGCACTGTCCACTACTCAATGTCTGTGAGGGGTCGGTCAGTTCACAAAGTCAGGGGGTCATGGTCGTCATTAGGCAAGTCGGGGAGCCTTGGCGACTCGATCAGCCTCGCCACGGGTCGGTTGTAGATCCGCCCTTGGCCGAGCACTTCTGCCACTCTGACCTTTCCGTCGGTACCAGTGGTCACTTTGCTTACGCGGCCGGCCGGCCACGCAGCTCGGGGTGGTGACTGGTCTATGGTCATGACGGCTGGACGGGATGAAGGGGGGCTTAGGAGGAAGCGGGCCTGAGACTGCTTTGGTCTGTGCTTGGCTGTGCTTTCTCCTCCTCCGTCTGTTTCTCTTGTTCGCTCTGTACCCCGTGTGAGGAGGGGCCGGTCCCGGCCGCCCCGTCAAGGAGTCGCTTGGGGTGCTGGGTTCGAGGTCAGCTACGTCTGAAGCGCAGCTGAGGACTCCCTCTGGTACCCACGGTTCTCTCACGGGCCTTTCGCTTAATGTCAATAGCCTCTGCTGTACGGGGGAGAGGCCGGTGTCTTCTTCTGTGTGTAGGCAGCTAGTGGCTGCTGTTCGGTTGAGAGATTTAGCGAGGGGGCCTTGCAATGTCCATCCTAGGCGGGTCTCGACTGCTGCAGGACAACCTCTGGGTCCTGTATGGACCCGGTCTATCGGGACTATGAGTTCTGCATGGTCGGAGCCTATCAACAGGGTCGGGGTAGCGCCGTCCATGAGCGGGATAGGTAATTGGCGCAGGTGCACATATTTATCCATCAACTTGGTGACAGGGTAGGTGTACTGCGAGAGTCCTATTTCTTGGCTGGTGAAAGCATTTGTGATCTTGTACCGTCGCTCTGGCTGCCCGCTTGCTGCGATAGTGAAGGAGACATTCTCGCCCTTTATCGTCTTTGAATCTCTCCTTATTGTCCGAATCGTCATTTGGTTCTCGCTCCCCCGCAGTCCCAGCTGGGCCGCAGCGGACGCGAGCAGAAGGGTCTTCTCTGACCCGTCATCGAGGACGGCGTAAGTGTCCATGACTTTGTCCCCGTGGCTCAGGAGCACTCTGACCATTTTGAGGAGCACACGGGGGGTCCCGCTGTGCTGGTCAATGTGGAACACTCCTGCTAGTTGGTTGTCTTGGACCTTCTGGTGGGCTCCGCACCGTGCTGCGCGGTAAACGGCGCCCGCCTGGGCCGCCTGGCGCCACTGGTTCACTTGGACGGGGTTCAGTGTCTTATATTCGGCGCACTGTGCCAGCCAGTGTCCGCCGTCGCAGTAGGTACAGTAGGGAGCGGTCTGGTGGAACTTTGGTTCTGGTGCCACCGCCTCGCCGTGGTACATGACCGCGACGGGCCCACTCTGTTGTCCTGGGTGACGCTTGTTGATGTCGTGCAGGACCTCCAGGTGGGTGCCACCGCACCTGCTGCACTTTTTCTTCAGGTGGCACTCAGCTGCTAGGTGGCTGCGCGCGCAGCGGAAGCAGCGGCGGTGGTCCTTGACCCACTGGCTCACATCATCCGTGGTCAGCTTCTTGAAATCCTCGCACTGGTGGAGCCGATGTTCTCCCCCACAGTACTGGCACTCAATCTTCCACTGGTCCTCTTTCGTCGAGGGGGTGTTGTGGTTGGAGTGCTGCGGTACTGACTCTGATTGGTGCATGACAGTCACCGATCTTCTTCCATCATTTATTCTCCTGGTTCCTTCTCTGGGGCCAGGGGTGCTCCGTCCGAATGTATCTAGCCGTAAGCTGCTGACTTCTCTCGCCAGGAAGTCGGCTAGATCGAGGAGGTTCGGTTCGGGGCCATTAGGGTCTCGGTGGTCTCTCTGCCGCCTAAAGCGCTCCTGTCGGGCGGGCGGTAGCTTCTCCAAGATCCTCTCTACATTTGAGTTGGCGTATAGTTCATGCCTACCCTTTTCCCTCTGCGCTCCCAGCATCCCTACCAGGGACTGCACTCTGATGGACAGGTCATCCAGTGCTCGATTGTCTGTGGCTGGGGGTAGGCGGTCAATATGCCTTATCTCTTCTATCACGTAATCCCATATACGTCCATATCTCTGGTCCAGCGCTGCAAGGGCCGCTGTGTATGGTGTCGAAGAGGAGGCGTAGGCCAGCGCTATATTGTGCGCTCGCGGTACTTTCAGGTGCTTCAGTAATATTGCATACTTGTGGCGTTCATCAGCGACATCCACCATCATTGTCTCTAGGCACATCCGGAGCTCCGTGTACTGTGCTCGATTCTCATAGACGAAGTCTGGGATTGACGGCGTGGCAATGTATGACGCTGTGGGTGACTGATACATCGGTGAGCGTTGGGGGAGAGGCCTCCTAGGCGAGTCTCCTCTGGCGTGTCGTCTTGGGCTGGTACTTGGTGGGTACCGAAGGTCGGGTACCCAGGTGCTGTTCCTCGGGGCTGGCGGTGCGTCAAACTCACCCGTGAGTTGAGTCGGGGGTTTGTAGCGCAGGGCCTCGGGGCTGACTTCTGGGCTGTACTGGACCTCCTGGTCCTGAGTACGTCGCTGCGGGTCGGGGCTGTACTGGGCCTCCTGGGCCAGAGCACGTTGCTGCTGGTCGGCTTGACACTCCTCTTCCTCCTCATCTCCCTCTGCTAGGACCTGGAGTCGTCTGTTCAGTCTCTCGGCGTGGTCCGGTTCCGTTACCCGGTTGCTGGGTCTCGTATGGACCGGCTGGGGAGGGGGTTCGGAGACGTGGACAGGATCCTCCTGTAGGCGGGGTTCGGAGACGTGGACAGGATCCTCCTGTGGGCGGGGTCCCGGGTCGCTTCGTCGGGTAGGGGAATGTGTCCTAGACCCATGTCTTGACGACCTCTGAGAGCTCCGTGCGGAGTGAGGGGGTGTCGCCATGGCAACCAGTTTGTCCATCAGCTCCGCCTGCAGCCGGTCGCGCTCTTCCTCGCGCCGGGCATGGGCTGCGTCGCGCGCTGCTTCGCGCTGGGCATTGGCGGCGTCGCGCTGCGCATTGGCGCTGGCCTGGGCAGCGTCGCGCTGTGCGTTGGCGACGTCGCGCTGGGCATTGGCGCTGACATGGGCGGCGTGGAGCTGTGCATTTGCGGCGTCGGCGCGGCTTCTCTCGACGTCGCGCTGGGCATTGGCGCTGGCATGGGCGGCGTCGGCGCGGCTTCTCTCGATGTTCTCTTCTGTCTGGAGGCGTCTGGTCTCCAGTCTTATTCGGTCGTCCTCGCTCCTTTGTTGCGCCTGAAAGCGCTCTCGCTCGCCTGCATAATGTTCGCGCTCGCACGTCTGTTGCGCTTGAAGTCGATCGCGTTCGGTGGAGGCTGCCAGGGTGGCGATGAGTGCTTGCGCCAGCATCTTGTCCGCCTCGCTGGGGGAAGACGCCGTTCGGGGCGATCGGCTCCCGGCAGTACTTGTTGGAGATCCATTCTCCGGTTGCGTACCGAGGAGATCCGTCTCCTGGGTGCGCGTCTCTCTAGGGTTGTCTTCCTCCCGGGGCTGGTCGGGGACTACTTCTTGGGTAGTGTCTGGGGGTAAAGTCGTGTCAGTTCCCTCCTGGTCCCCACCGTGAGCTTGGTCAGTTACATTAGAACCCACTAGGGCCTCTGTTGGCGGGGTAGCCTGGTTGTTAGGGTCGGACATAATTTTACTTTCTACTTTTTCCGCGTTTAACTTCCCTTTAAAGCTAGGTATTGGACTGACAGAGTATGCCTCTAGGTAGGGAGGTGGCTGTCGTCTGCGCTGCGGGCGATCTAGCTTAGGAGAACCGTTTGTGGAGTGTTCGTCATCGGCCAATTCCATATTAATATTATATTAATATTACGCTAATTATTATCTCGGCTATCGAAGGACCAATTGTAACTGAGGGGTACAATTCCCTGACTGTATTAATCAAGTACTGATATCATTGAATCACTACCGACTTGTACATTGCTGGCCAACACCGTACAAAGGTATTCTAGATGACGTCACTTCACAATAACACGGTTTTCCACACAGAATACTAGTTTACAATATTTATTACACAAAGGGGATATTAGGTTACATCACTTGGTCACTTTAGATGCGCTTATAAGGCAAATAGAATGTGCAGGTAAATCAATAATGGATATTAAGGATTATCTAGGGATCTTCTGGGAAAGGGTGTACTACCGGTTGTAAGCCAGCAGAGGGGGCCAAAGCTCTATGCAAGTCCAGGGTTCAAGGGGGTGATGTCACCCCTGTGGCAGCGGGGAAAGCAGTGGTGATCCCAGGGTGCGCTCCGCGCAGATGAGAGCCGTCGAGCCTCTGTTACGACAGAGACAGGCTTGAGTGATGGTCTCACGGGCAGGTGGAAATCCCACAGTAGCAGTGGGGTAGGCGGTTCTCTGTTCCAGCAGCTTGGTCAAAGCAATGAAGAAGAGTAATCCTTGCCCGGAGAGTGGCACTGCCGGTGGGGTGTAAGTCCTCCGTGGTGCTGCTGCTCTGGTGTAGATATCCTCTCCGGTGCGGTAGTGCACGGCTGAACTTGACGTTACTGTACTATTAGCACGCGGCAATAAGTGCTCTATTATAGACACACAATTACCCACTTCACGTGGTCTTTGACTCGTAATGAAGGTTTACTAATATATAGAGAACGATACGACAAACAGACGTATTTAGGATAACACGATTCTATCTTGGGCGATACGAGCCCTGCTATACCTCACGTTACGTAGTGGGTAAGGCTTTACTTGGTAACTGAACCAGACTGAACTGAAGAGGAACTGAAGAGGAACTGCAAGGGGGGTTCTGTATTCTTGCGCCATATTTATATCCACGGTGGACAAATAGTGCCTATCTCATTTCTGTCGCCCCTAGGTCTCGTAGCCGTGGGCGAAAAGCGGGCATGTTCAGACATATCTCGTCGGTACCTTTCAAGTCAGCTCGAGTGGGTAAGGCTTTACTCGGTGCCTGGCGCCAGGGGGGTCGCTTCCAATAGAGGAATGAATATTATGGTCTGTCCTGCTAGACTAAAGGGATATTCCGTGCATATTGTACAAAGAATATACAAGGGATATCAAACGATATACAAATAGTATACATGGGATCTCAGGCAATAAATATATATATTCGGTTTAATCTGACCCTTTGTAACAGGAAGTATTAACCTGTAAAACCCATATTGAGCTGGAATTAAACCACCATATACTAATACAACCTCTCCTCATTCTTCCTGACATTACTGCATGACAGATCGCTACAATACGTTCATTACCACCGATTGGACAAGTATTATGCACCTGCTGAGAGAGAATGTTTTTTTTCACGGAAGACGCAAACTGTTTTGTTCTCAACCATCATTTCTTTGGACAATAAACCTACAAACTCAGCTGCAGCCTGGACATTAAACTCTGTCAACATCCACAACTTATTTTGTTACCTGAGTACAAAAACATCTAGTAGGTGCATCGTGGCGCATTGTCCATTTATTAGTTAATGACAAGCGGCCACTAAGTTCTCCAACTAACGTTATTTATTTAAATTGTTCCTGTTCCTAATAATTAACATAACATAAGTAGCATGGTAATAATACGTAGGTTATTGATCAATGAATGTATTGATAAATTCATTTATATTACAAATGATACACCAGTAGAAGTAATGTTATTTCCTCATTGTCCTTGCTGTGTCGCCTCAAAAAATAGGATCGAGGCGATTTTTAGCGAGGCCACAGAAATTGCTGCGCGATCGTCGCTTCAAAATGGACAATAAACCTACAAACTCAGCTGCAGCCTGGACATTAAACTCTGTCAACATCCACAACTTATTTTGTTACCTGAGTACAAAAACATCTAGTAGGTGCATCGTGGCGCATTGTCCATTTATTAGTTAATGACAAGCGGCCACTAAGTTCTCCAACTAACGTTATTTATTTAAATTGTTCCTGTTCCTAATAATTAACATAACATAAGTAGCATGGTAATAATACGTAGGTTATTGATCAATGAATGTATTGATAAATTCATTTATATTACAAATGATACACCAGTAGAAGTAATGTTATTTCCTCATTGTCCTTGCTGTGTCGCCTCAAAAAATAGGATCGAGGCGATTTTTAGCGAGGCCACAGAAATTGCTGCGCGATCGTCGCTTCAAAATCTCCTGCCCGGTGGGTTGTCTCATTCATAACAATGGATGCGATACAATTCTGTCGGTCGCCTCGCAAAAAAAGTTGGTCGCCTGGCAAAAATTGCCTGCCGTGTGGGGAGCACTCAGACATACCAAGGAGTTCCTGTTGGCAGCTGTTTTAATGCCTACAGTAGGTTGTAGCCTTCTAATTTGAGTAGACTCTACTTTGTACAGTCTATTCTTATTATTTTATTCAGTTATGCTAATTAGTAGCCTGAAAAGTTATTAATGGACGTGTGATGTCCACACTGTCTCCTCTACACAGTAGGTGACAATTACTCGCTGTAATTTGTTTCAATTATTCATCATCAATATTAAATGCACACTCATCACGCCATGGATGTGCAGATAATCCAAACGACCGTGATGTGAGATCCTCGCGCGGCTGCAGGGCTTCTTCCTCTCACATTGGCCAGGCCTGTTACGATTCGGCATGGCAGAAGGACCCAATATGCGGTTAGAAGTACAAAGGAGACGGTGGTTACTCTTCTCAACGGTGTTCTTTAATATAGAACTCAAGGCAAGAGCAAGGCAGGTAATATATATCATACAAAACAAAAGGGCACAGCGGCGCTGGCGCTAACTACAAACACGGACTGAGATACGAAAACAAAGATGACAAAAACAGAATACTAAATCACTTACTGACTCTAAGTACAACAGCAGGGCAAGGCAGACGACAGCAAGGTACAACGAACGGGTAACACGGAGGTATGACGCCACAACAGGAAGTGGGAACAGGACAACCTAATATACTCAACCTAATTACAATGATTACAAACGATCAACAGCTGGGGGAAGAGACACTAGAACTAATACAAAACAAAATACAATACAACCATCAAAGAACACACACAGGCTAAATACAAACACAGAATAAGAATACTAACACAGAACAAACCTAAACAGACAACACTTGTAATAAGGACACTAATTGCCACATTAGAACGTTATTGATTTGGACCATTAGGTTCAGGGCTGAGTGCATTGTCTGCAGGTGACCGCTGGATGGCGGTATGACACAGCTGTCAACTCTCTGCCTGGGACATTCTCTCTCCCAGGCATGAGATGATCTTGGAGCGTTACAGTATCTCCCCCCGAACGGGGGGCTTCCAGACCCCCGAGAATATCGTCCGGACACGGGCGACGCAGGAGGCCGGGACCCCGGGAAAAAACCAGGGCGAGGACCCGGAGAACTGGGGCCAGGAGTCCGAGGAAAGAACCCAGGAGGGGCATAGCAGCCAGGGGGGTGGAAAATGGGCGCAGATGCCCGGAGAGGGGGGGCGGGGATGGGAACAGAGGCCCGGAGAGTAGGAGCGGGGACGGGAACAGAGACCCGAAGAGAGGGGGTGGGGACGGAGGACCGGAGAGGGAGGCAGGACCCGGGAACAGAGGCCCGACGAGGGGGGGTGGGGAAGGGAACAGAGGCACGGAGAGGGGAGGCGGGGAGAGAAACAGGGTCCGGGAGCCTGGAGCCAGGAACCGAGGGTAAGGACCCCGGAGCAGGAGACCATCCAGCTGCCGGACTGGGGACCGGATCCGGAGAGCCGGAACGGAGGTGCGGCGGCGACGACCCCCGGAGCAGGATCCAACGCAGCCCACGTCGAAGACCACGGCGAGGACCAGGACGCCGACCACGATGCAGAGCTGGACCAGACGGGGAGCCGGGAGCCGGCACAGCAGCCGGACCAGGTGTAGAGGCCGGGCAGGGCGTGGAGACCGGATCGGTCTCGGCGGCGAGGCGTGACGTAGGCTCCGGGGATGAGGAGCCTGGACCCAGTGTAGTAGCCGTACCAGGCGTAGAGGCTGGACAGGACGTGGAAGCCGGAGGAGGAGCGGTGACAGCCGGGACCACGGCGATAGGAACCAGGCCGGCACCGACGACCGGATCAGCCGTGGAGGCTCTGCCAGTGGCACTAGCCCCGCCCGCCCTCCGAGCCTTGCCAGAACTCGGTGTAATGTTTCTGTCCATCAATGAAGAAACTGGGGTTCTTTGAATATCATTTATTTAGGTCCTGGTAGTAGTTAGGTAGCATACAACAGGTGTCTCATTATCATAGTTATACAGACTGTGTAGTGGTGTGGTCCATGTACCCTGGTAGATGGGGCCATCTAGTGGTTAGTATAAATCACCACATCCTCCTTTCTATGAATGCTATACCGGCATACAACAATAAATGTAAACATTTCTGTTGACTCAAAACACAGTCATCTTTTAGTTTTTTTCTACTGTTGCTATTTCCAAATACAATTATCTCTATTTACTTTAACCTGCATACCATAAATCAACGTTATATATATACATCATGCTCTATAATTATTTTCCTTTTGCCTCTTCAATTTTTTTTTTTTTTTTTAATATTTTTTTTTAATGCAAAAGGATAGAGCCCTGTGCTGTTCTTTACAAATACTGAAGTCTGTCAGGTGGTCTAGACTGACGTGTAGATCTTCTCAGTACTGGTGTTGAAGGTGTCTGGTCAGCTGGTGGTGGCAAGTTCGTCAGCCCAGCTGTCGGTGGTGCTGCTGTGGTGCAAACTTCGTCATCAGCTGTTGACCGTTCTCCAAGTGTCTCTGGTGTTTTCAACAAGCTTCGCCGATTCCTTCTTAGGACCTGACCCTCTTCTGTTCTGACGGTGTAGGATCTAGGACCCACTTCCTCCAGAACTGTGGCTCTCATGTCCCAGTATTTAGAATCCTGTAGTCTCACTGTGTCACGCCGTGACAGTGGTACTAGACCTTTTGAGACTTTGTCATAGTTTGTTTTCTGTCTGTTTTGCAGACACTTCTGTTTCTGTCTCACGATGTTATTCTTCTTCTGTTTTGCAGTGCAAGGAAGTGTGGTTCGCAGCCTCCGTCCCATCAGAAGCTCAGCAGGAGACAGTCCATGTTCTAGTGGTGATGCTCTGTAACTCAGTAGAGCTAGATATGGATCAGAACCACTCTCTTTTGCCTTCAGGAGCAGCCTCTTTACTATGCCCACACCTTTCTCTGCTTTACCATTGGATTGGGCATACAGGGGACTTGAGGTTACATGCTGGAAATCATATTCCTCTGCAAAGTTTTGGAACTCCTTACAGCTGTAAGCTGGTCCGTTGTCAGAAACGAGAACCTGGCAAATTCCATGTCTCGCAAAGATAGATTTCATATGTGTAATCACAAAAGTAGCTGTCATGCTGGAAAGCAGTGCTATCTCTGGAAAGTTAGAAAAATTGTCTATAACCAGTAGATAATTCTTTCCATCCAGGTGGAACAAGTCAGTTCCCACTTTCTGCCAAGGCACCTTAGGTAGGTCTGCAGTTAACATAGGCTCTTTATGCTGCGTCGTATGGTGTTTCAGACAGGTTACACAGCTCGAGACCATCTTGTCAATGTCTGTGTTGATGCCTGGCCAATATATTGACGTTCTGGCCCTTCTCTTACATTTCTCCATTCCGAGGTGCCCCTCGTGAAGTCTCTTCAACATCTCTTGTCTCAGTGACTGAGGAATGACAATTGTGTTCTTTCTGAGTAACAGTCCATCTATCACACTCAGCTCTGCTCGGATGTTGTAATATTGCTGACAGTCTCCTTTAGGCCAGCTCTCTTTCATATTAGTCATAACCCTCTGTAGCAGGGGGTCCTTCTCCGTTTCTGCTGAAATCTGTTTAGATTTTCTGTCTGACACAGGAAGTGATTTTGCAATCAAGTTCACATGAAATTCAACATCAGCCTCTGTCGAGCTCACAGGTGCGTCACTCTGTGTCGTTGCCCTGGACAGAGCATCAGCCATCACAATGTGTTTACCTGGTGTGTATATCAGCTCGAAATCATAACGTTGCAGCTTCGTCATCAGTCTCTGTATGCGTGGTGACATCTCACTGAGGTTTTTCTTTATGATGGAGATCAACGGCTTGTGGTCCGTCTCTGCCACAAATCTTGGTAGGCCATACACATAACTGTGGAATTTTTCAAATCCATAGACTAGTCCTAAACACTCCTTTTCAATTTGTGCATAGCGACATTCAGTTACTGTCATCGTTCTTGATGCATAGGCAACTGGCCTCCAATTATCTCCATCCGCTTGTAGCAGCACCGCTCCAATCCCATTTTTGGATGAGTCAGTGGAAATCTTTATCCTTTTGGACGGGTCAAAAAATTTCAACACTGGCTCCGTTGTGAGCATGGTTTTCAGTGTTGTCCACTCCTCTTCATGACTGTCAGTCCATTTGAAGTCACACTTGTGGTGTAACAGCTGTCTGAGGTGCACTGTCTTGGTTGACAAAGTTGGTATGAACTTTCCAACAAAGTTTATCATTCCCATCATTCTCAACACACCTTGCTTATCCTCAGGTCTCGGCATCTCCACTATAGCTTTCACCTTGCGGATGTCAGGCTCGACACCTGCACTCGAAAGCTTGTCTCCCAGAAAGGTGATTTCTCTCACACCAAACTGGCATTTTGCTCTGTTGAGCTTTAGTCCATGCTTTTTGACATTTTGCAGAACCTTGATGAGTCTCTCATTGTGTTGCTCCAGTGTGGATCCCCACACCACCACATCATCCACATACACTCGTGCTCCCTCTATACCTTCCAGTATGTGCTCCATAGATCTGTGGAACACTTCAGGAGCAGAGCATATTCCAAAAGGCATCCTTTGGAACGAGTAGCGGCCAAACGGTGCATTGAATGTACAGTACTTTGTGCTGTCTTCATGCAGTTTGATCTGCCAAAAGCCCTGTGAAGCATCCAATTTACTGAAATACCTTGCACCGGCCATTTCACTCGTTATTTCCTCTCTTGTCGGAATCTGATAATGCTCTCTTTTTATGTTTGCATTTAGGTCTTTTGGATCCATGCACAGACGTATATCACCATTTGGCTTCTTGGCACACCATCGAATTCACCCACTCAGTGGGCTCCTCCACTCTCTTTATCACCCCTAGTGACATCATTCGGTCGAGCTCTTGCTTCACCTTTTCTCTGAGCGGTGTTGGAACCCGCCTGGGAGCATGTATGACTGGCTGTGCATCCTCTTTTAGTTGGATCTTATAGGTGTATGGTAAGACACCAAACCCTTTAAATACATCTGTATACTGATCCACTATTCTGTCTCTACGTCATTCTGTGCATTTGTTTTGATGCTATACATCCTCTTGACTAAACACAATTGTTCACATGCCTCATCTCCCAACAGTGAGTCATGTCCATCTGGAACTATTACAAACATGAGGTGATGCTCTTTGCCTTTAACTCTCACCT
This sequence comes from Notolepis coatsorum, assembly GCF_963971535.1. Lineage (NCBI taxonomy): Eukaryota > Metazoa > Chordata > Actinopteri > Aulopiformes > Paralepididae > Notolepis > Notolepis coatsorum. The sequence goes on from NC_140172.1 coordinate 40,585,039, forward strand.
TCAGTCTGCAGACTCCTCTTGTGGGGATGGGCTGTCCATTGTAGGCTTTGAGTGGAATGGGATTAGGACGAATGTGGGGCTTCACTTTCATGTTTCTTATGTGAAGTTCATTTATCATATTAGCCTTTGCTCCTGTATCCAGTTTAAAAGCAATTACAGCTCCATTTATATGCAAGGGCTCGGTCCACTTGTCCTGCTCCACTCTATTCACACTTGTCTGTCTGTCCTCATCCTGTGTCACCATGCCCACAAAGAAGGAATCACACAGGTCATTTTCCTCCACTGTGTGTACACGTTCCCCTCTGCCTTTTTTTCCTTGGCAAAGCATTGCTTGGAAAAGTGATTTTGTCCTTGACACTTATGGCACATTTTTCCATATGCTGGGCATTGTCTTGGTGTATGACGAGTACCACATCTTTTACATTGAAAAGTGTCTGATCCCTTTTGTTGATTGTACCGCCCCCTTTCTCCCTTGTTGTAGGGCTTCCTCGTTACCATAGCAACCGCTGCTCCGTCTCTAGCGTCTCCCGCAAATGTTCTGGCATGCTGTACTGCTAATTCACTTGCGTGACATATTCTCACAGCTGATTCAAGGGTTAGCTCTGTCTCCCGCAGTAACCTCTCCCTCAGTTTCGAATCCAGTACGCCAAACACAATTTGATCACGGATCATAGAGTCGTGCACATCTCCAAAATTACACGTTCTAGCTTTTAGCTTTAAGTCCGTTAGAAACACATCACAACTCTCAGCAGACTGTTGCATCCTTGAGCGAAACACATACCTTTCAAAGGTTTCGTTCTTCTTCGGCGAACAGTGTTCATCAAACTTCTTGACAACCTCCGCAAATTTCTCTCTGTCCTCTGCCTCGGCGAACACAAACGTGTTATATACTTCCACAGCTTGTTGTCCCGTGATGGTCAGAAGCAGTGCAATTCGCCTCGTTTTAGACTTTCCTTCCAGTCCAACAGCCATCAGGTACAGCATGAAACGCTGTTTGAAGGTACACCACTCATAATCCACATTACCAGTCCAATTCACAGCGTCCGGCGGCTTCACACTTTCCATTATGACGACTCGTGATTACACTCCTGGTACCATGTAATGTTTCTGTCCATCAATGAAGAAACTGGGGTTCTTTGAATATCATTTATTTAGGTCCTGGTAGTAGTTAGGGAGCATACAACAGGTAGGTAGGTAACGTACTTGTCAACATGCAACAGGTGTCACATTATCATAGTTATACAGACTGTGTAGTGGTGTGGTCCATGTACCCTGGAAGATGGGGCCATCTAGTGGTTAGTATAAATCACCACACTCGGAGGCCTGCGAGCTGCGGGGGCTAGGCCGATCGTGGACCCTGAGCTAGCTGTAGGGGCTAGGCTAGCTGTAGGGGTTAGGCTAGCTTTAGAAGCCCGGCCAGCCTCAGGACCCAGGCTAACAGTGAGTTGAATGCTAGTCGGTTGGGCCTGGCTAACTGCAGAAACACGAACAGGAGGCAGATCAGAGGGTTGAACGCGATACTTCTCCATGAGGACTGCGGCCTGGTCGGCCATCACCCTCATCTCTGCCTCCTGGTCCGGATACTGGTCTGCTGCGGACTGGATTGTCTGAAACAGAAATACCCATTTAGCTGGGGAATATTTCGACAGATCTCCCTCCATTAATTTGGAGAGAACCTTCATCGTCCCCCTTAATCTTTCCGCTGGGTCTTGTGATGGTGGCGTCATAATGTTACGATTCGGCATGGCAGAAGGACCCAATATGCGGTTAGAAGTACAAAGGAGACGGTGGTTACTCTTCTCAACAGTGTTCTTTAATATAGAACTCAAGGCAAGAGCAAGGCAGGTAATATATATCATACAAAACAAAAGGGCACAGCGGCGCTGGCGCTAACTACAAACACGGACTGAGATACAAAAACAAAGATGACAAAAACAGAATACAAAATCACTTACTGACTCTAAGTACAACAGCAGGGCAAGGCAGACAACAGCAAGGTACAACGAACGGGTAACACGGAGGTATGACGCCACAACAGGAAGTGGGAACAGGACAACCTAATATACTCAACCTAATTACAATGATTACAAACGATCAACAGCTGGGGGAAGAGACACTAGAACTAATACAAAACAAAATACAATACAACCATCAAAGAACACACACAGGCTAAATACAAACACAGAATAAGAATACTAACACAGAACAAACCTAAACAGACAACACTTGTAATAAGGACACTAATTGCCACATTAGAACGTTATTGATTTGGACCATTAGGTTCAGGGCTGAGTGCATTGTCTGCAGGTGACCGCTGGATGGCAGTATGACACAGCTGTCAACTCTCTGCCTGGGACAATGGGACATTCTCTCTCCCAGGCATGAGATGATCTTGGAGCGTTACACAGGCCCAACGTTGTGGTAGTGAAAGGGTTAACCTTCTGTAGTGTGGTTGTGAAAGGGTTAACTCTTTGTTGTGTGGCAGTGAAAGGGTTAACCTTCTGTATTGTCGTAGTGAAAGGGAAATGCGCAAAATCACCATTTCCCATATTTACCGTCAATATATAAAGTTGTTTAATCTGGAGCCCAATCTGAACAATCCATGGGTTACCAGGCTGCATGGTAATGTATAGTCACATTCCACAGTACTGTGATGTGTATCGATCAAATATTTTGTGTACATAACTGCAACTGCCACACCTAAAGTAAAAAATGTTTTAAAGAAAAAATAACAACCTTCTCTAGGGAACTGGGTGAACCATTTGATTAATTAACTGCTGACTGTAGAGAAGCTTAATTCACATTAATCACATTAGTCACATTCATCTTTAATGAGATTGCTCAGCCTAAATAATGTAGCTATTTCAATCAGGAGAGAGACTACAGTAGGTTTATGAAATTAAAACAAGCTTTTATTTCAGTACAACATTTTAAAGTTTTAGTGATGACTCCATTAGCTGTGATGACTCACTCATGGGGTAAAAGAAACAGTGGCGTAACTCTGTTGCTAGTGGTGCGGGGACATATTAGGGGACATAGTCAGTGACATCGCAGGGGGGGGGGGGGGCCCTACCTATTTTTTTCCCCTCTAATACCAGGTGTGCAATACGCATTTTCCCAGGCGGTGTCGCCTCTTGTAAGAGGTGGTCATCGTGGAGCCAGGGCTTGTCCGGCTCCACGTCCGCTAATTTAATATGATAGTGAAAAATGTTTAACTCTGTCAAAATAAACGAGCTGCATAGGCATAATAAACTGTAAGCGACATATACATGTTTGCACTGTCTTTTTTCTATTATAAAGTGCCTCTCGAGACTCGGGTGCATAACACATAACAGATCAGTCATTTGATTGTAATGCAGGTGCTCGCATTATAAATCGAATGTATTATTATTATTATAACACATGAACAGATCAGTAGGGTGGGCATTTGATTTCCGGCACCTCGGCGGGTGTATTAGAAATCGAATGTATTATTATTATTATTATTATTATTATTATTATTATTATTATTATTATTATTATTATTATTATTATTATTATTATTATTATTATTATTATTATTATTATTATTATTATTATTATTATTATTATTATTATTATTATTATTATTATTATTATTATTATTATTATTATTATTATTATTATTATTATTATTATTATTATTATTATTATTATTATTATAACACATGAACAGATCAGTAGGGTGGGCATTTGATTTCCGGCACCTCGGCGGGTGTATTAGAAATCGAATGTATTATTATTATTATTATTATAACATATGAACAGATCAGTAGGGTGGGCATTTGATTTGTAGCACCTCAGCGGGTGTATTATAAATCGAATGTATTATTATTATTAAAACACAACTCACCATAATGCAGCCCTGCCCATTGTTTCGGATCCTCCAAAATCCCAACTTTGAAACATGTCCTTGTCAAATGTCCACTCGCATCCACTTTATCTTCTGCGACTTGAACACAGTTGCGTCATTACCTCGTGTTGCCATGTCAACACACGAGAGTCACCTGTTGCGATAAACCCATATTTTAAGTATGGTATTTCCCCGTTCCGAAGAAGCTATCAAAGACGTTTGTTTTGTTTTTTTTAACAAATTTTTGCAAGCGTTCGCTCGCAGCTACGTTGCTTGCAGTCGACTGACCTGTGATGGCAGGTAGTGCCATCACCAGGTATAATGTTCGGGCGGAACTCTTGTTCCTAACAATAGTTCCGTGGGTGAATTATGTACAATTAACAATCACTACATGTACGCTATTATTATGCAAAGACGAGTACTGTAGCGAGTCACAGTGCTGGCCGCGCGGTCGCCGCGGTCGAGTGCATGTATTATCTTTGGACGGTAAAAACGTGGGGGGGACAATAAGTGCATTCTGAAATCATGCTGGGGACTTTTCCCGGGGACCCCCCCTAAGTTACGCCCCTGACAAGAAACCCCATGAATAGCTGTAGAGCAGAATCCCCCAAAATACATTTGAATAGTGCACGATTAGCTGGCTGTTAAATATGTGTAGACACATGAATGTGTCTGTTAAAAGACTTCGGTATTCAATACAGACATTGGAATAGGTTCCATAGGACTTTCAGATATGTTCCCTTGGGAGGACGAACACTAGGGGGTGCTGCGGGACAGTCAGACTGGTGGTCAGAAGAACGGCGTCCGGTGTACTGCGGAAGACACGAAGAAGCAAGGAACACGGCCCTTCCCTGCGCAGACCGCCGACGAGAGCAGATGTGCGAGAGAGAGCTCTCCCGAGCATCGAGCTAATGGCTAATAACGTGGCCTAGTGATTAAGTATAACGCCGAGTGTTAACGTGTTAGAACAAGTATAGTATTGAGACGTCATGTTGCCGAAGAGGACGGTCAACCGACCAACGTGAGAAGATGACGGAGACTTTGCGTAATAGCAGTCTAGGTCGAGAGCTAAGTTAGCCACACTGGCTACTAGGTAATTCTATCATTGTGAGTTAGCCAAGTAGCTTAGCTCGTCGTGCCCACCAAGCTACCAGTGGAAGAAGGACGTTTCACCCAAGGCTTCTACTGGACACTTCGGGCACCAGCCAGACCACTAGCTGACTACCCGCACTATCCCGGCCGGGGTGGACCAGGTGACGGTCTACAGAGACCACTTTATCGCCGGAGAAGCACAGACTTTATGGAACATGCATGCTAAAGCCAGCCACGGCTAGACTGTTTAACGTGAACTTGACATTGTTGTATGCGCCATGGCGGCGAACTTTGATATGCGCGCGTGTTCGTTAAAGGTACAACCTGTGCTTTTCCCTTGCCTCTGGAATACAGCCCTTTTATTTGTTCAGGCTCTCAAGGGAGTGAAAGGGCCATTATGTTTGCGGCCACTATGTCCCCAAGCTACGACTCAGCGCTGCAACAGGGTTTTCTTTATTCTTTTCTTGGTGGTTACTTTAGGGTGCCGGCTTAGCATAGTTATAAGCAAAGGTTCTTAAAGTGTCTGCCCACTTGAGATGGTATACTGCTATGTGTTACTGTGTGTTTAAACTGTGAAGCGAAGCGTATTTACCACTAGTGTGTACCAGTAATGTAGCATTGTTAAGAGTTGTGCTACTGTCGTATCGCCCTTAAAGGGAATGTCTACCAGGAGTGTAGCATTGTGATGCATGGTTTTACTTTCATGCCGAGTGCAAAAGGGAATGTCTACTAAGAAAGTAGCATTGTGATGCCTTGTTCTATTTCTGCGTCAACCCTGAAATTTACAGTAAACAAGACTGATAATTGGATTCACTGTGTGTGTGTGGTTTAATAGTGCATTACTGTAGGGCTGGGCGATATGACGATATTATATAAATATCGGGTACAGTTCATTAACGATACACTTTTTAAACGTATCGTGGATATCGTGATGTTTTGCCCAAGAGGCTTGTGTCGCGTCAATCTGGTCCACACGTTGACACTTTTGAACAGCGCCGCCCCACACACACACTACTGCATCAAAAGTTACTACTTATGATAACAAAGGCATTCGTTTTGTGGCATTAACGTTATATAGTTACACTTTCAATAACATCAGCGTATTTACATAGCAACGACCAAGGTCGTCCTAGATATAGCAAGCATTAGTCGTTCATATCTCAGCCTGTGCTGACTCAGTTGTGCCCATTCTGCGGTCTGTTAATAAAGTTTTCAATCAGACAGATGTATGGAAAGGCTTTTATTATAACATCCGTTGCAGTAAAATCATTATGCGTCCAGTCGTTTAGTCCTTCTGCGGAGCTAAAAGCTAAACGTCGGCCGCGGCGAGCTACCGCTGCCATTGTTATTGTCATTGAGCTCTCCAATGGCGGAAGTAAAAAATGAATACGCGCTTGCCGATTGGTGCTAAGAACAGCAGGGCGGGTGCAAGCGATGTGACGTAATTGGCAGACGCGACTGTCAATCAAAATGATTCTGTTTGCCGATTGAATGAATGAGAACGTTATTAACAGATTGCAGCATGGGTACAATACAGTACAGCTCAATACAACAACAGTCAACAGTGGACTGGAGGATGCAGACCAGAGAAAGACTTTTGTCTTGTCAGGGTCCCCCATTTTCAATTCATCATATTTCATATCTAAATCATATAATATCTCATTGCTAAATATATGCAATATATAATCTAATAATCCAATAATCTAAATCTAATATATAATATAAAAATGCTAAATGCATGGGTATTTTATTTTGTCTTTAATGTTAGCTTGCAAACTCAAATACTGTCTTGGTAAGCCTCATAATGAATTGTTTGGGGAAAAAAAGAAAAACATTGTGATGCGTATCGTGTATCGCCGAAAGGTCAGAAAATATCGTGATATCATATTTAGGCCATATCGCCCAGCCCTACATTACTGTCTAACTGCTTTGATAACCCTGTATTCCACTAAGGGGGATAGGTACTAATTTCAGGTCTCTTACAGAGAAAAGGTATGATACTGCTTTGGGGAAAATTATATCAACCACTACTTCCACCGGGTGTGAGGGGGTGTGGGGCGTACTAGGGGGAGCGTGGGTGATTAGGGATTACTGAGTATTGCCCTTAACACTTTGGCGACCGCTGGGATGCGTCTAATATAGTGCTTGAGGACCAGGGTTTGTCAACAGACCGGTGTCTTTTTGTACAGCTATATCTATACTTTATAGTATTGCTATCTGTCCATTCTCATTGTCAATTGAGTTCATAAACCGTCCCTTCAAAATGGCTTAAAGAAAAAAAAAATCATCAATAGGTTGTAATTTTATAGCACTGTGAATATAAGCTTTATCGCAGATTTTGTCTCATATATTTTCTGGAAAGCTAGTTATGGAGCTAATAACTGCTAAACGTTATATTCAACGGCATTTCCGTTTTATATATGCTAAAGAAATAACTCAAACTGCATATGATCCGGGCTGTCCCAGAGCATGTATGCATGAAAGGGGGGGGGGCGGGGGACGTCGTTTAGTATTATTGATTACCAATAACAGTGTCCGTGTAACTAGCCACATTCACTGATCTGCTGCTTGCGTTTCACAGCAAGCTCCGATCCGGCTGTAATTTAGGTGAAAAAGGTCTTACCGTGAGCCCGTGGGATACCCCCCAGCATTTCCCCGTTATCGGCATCTGGTAGATCGATATGTCCATTGGCTGATGATAAATCCCATTATTCCATGGTGAAATCTGCGATTCGAAACATGATCCACAGTACATTGTGCTGGTTCAGGATCCGGCTACAATGATACTCCATTGGAAGAAAGACATTTTTTTTTACATTCGCTCACAGGGCATACTGCAGTGGAGCGATTGCGCCCCTAAGAGGATCTGGCCGGTATTGCATGTTCTCGATTCCACAGACGAGGGTAGATCTCCAGAGCCGGTCGGGGATCTTGACCCGGTTATTAACACTTTGATCGCCATGGTTAAATTCATAATTTACCATCCCTAGCCAGCTCTATTTGTCTATGGAGAAGTTCCCCTTCTTTGCAGGGCTATAACTTTTTAAATTGTATTGCTAAATTGACATTATTATGGCCCATTCAATGTCCTATATCTATTGTTCAGGGTGTAGCAACGTTATACTTTTTCATTCACATATTCATACTAAAATACGGTCTAAAGTATAAATATGTTTTTATCGTTTTCTGCAGCTTTCTCCAGAACTTGATTTATAGCCCCAAATGCATTATATTGATGATCAAATACAGTTTGGTAGCGATCGGTGCCAGATAAAAAATTTCAACTGGAGGTACTTCTAGAAGTTACTACGTATGATCTGATGTTGACCGGATGGGCGGGGGGTCGTTTATAATTCCGTGGGCAACGTTATATCATTCATCTAGTGTGGGTCATATGATCATCAGAGCAGTTAGTATAGAAGGCATTAGAAAATAACGCTGAAACTCGGTCTTCCTCGCGCCGTTGGGGGATGAGCGTGGAATAGAATTTTTTCTATTATGGGATGTCGAAATATCCGATCCATTTCCAGGTTGTATAATAGTATATACGTCCAAATCATGTTGTTTATCGAGTTATGTGCACCGATCGGTGTTCACTGTGTCAAGATGGAGTCCTGCTAATGATAGCGAGTGCCCGGACGAAATATGGGTGAGCACCACTTCATCCACATGACTTCCTGTTGGGCGATCTGCCGATCGGCCACCAGATGGCGCTCTTGAACCGTTAGAGAGTTGAGTGGAGCTCAGCAGTATATCTCAGGTCCCCGGGAGAGAAATATGATTTCGATCACAGATTTTTGAAATATTGATATCAAAGACATGTTAAGGCGTCTTCGGCAGAATGAGCATGGCGGGCAATGACGAGTTTCGGCGTTTCCGGCGATTAAAGTGTTAATATGGAATAAAACAATAACAACTTGCCACGGCTATATACGTGCCTCTGGTCCACAACGCATGGCACCGAAACCCGTATATATACGTGGCTGGTCCCCATTGTGTTAAGAGGCGAGAAGGACCAGTACACAAGTCCTAGGTTGGTAAATCCTAAGGCCCTATATGCCACCTTTGTTAACTTTAAGCCTAGTACCCCAACCAGTGGCGGCTCTGCCACTAGGGGCGCACGGGCGCCGCCCTACCTGCTGTTAAATCAGAGAAGAAGAAAATAAAACTTTTTAGTTTTTTGTTTTATAGCCCTATAAATAATATAAACATGTTTAAAATGAATAATATTTACTCATTTTAAGTATGTTTGTATTTCCAATGCACAATATAACGTTATTATCTCAAATAAAAAACACTCGTTTTCCTGAGCAGGAAGTGACATCACGTTTTTTTATTTTTTATTTTTTCGTATTTCTCGGCCCGGGCTAGACGCGATAGCGCTCTGAGTGCGCGTCACAGTTTGATCGCTGTATCCGTCACAGCCAATCAGTGCATAACGCGTTGTGCATTGAAATATGACTATTATGTTGGAATCCGGGCGCGATTTGAAGCGGTCTAGCCAGTAGCGTCAAGAATTTCTGTAGCCGCATTTCGCGGAGACGCTCTCTGATTGGCCGACGCCAGTATTTTTTTCCGTAGCAGAATTTCACAGAGACGATCTCTGATTGGCCGAATCCAATTTCTAATGTTCCAATTCTAGCTTATTCCTAGGTTGGTCCGTTGGTGGTATAGATAGTTGTGTTGTTGTTGATGCAGGCAGCTGTTTGTCTTAGAGCGTGCCGTGACTGCAAGTTCTTTAGACTGTTAAGCTTAGGCACTCTTTCAAAGTTGGTTAAGGTTAGAGTTTGTCTTAGAGCATGGCGATAGAACGCCAGGTAGTTTGCAGTCTGTTCGAGCGGAAATGGACAAAGGAATGAAGTACTTGTGACTGTTGTGTGGTGCTGCTAACTGCGTTTGGATTGAAAATACGTGGATTATGGCTTGTTCAATATCGTCTATGTTTGAATGAATGAATGAATGAATGAATGAGAACTTTATTAACAGATTGCAGAATGGGTACAATACAGTACGGCTCAATACACACAATTGTTAAGGGGATGCAGACCAGAGAAAGACGTTTGTCTTGTTTACATCAGGGTCCCAGATTTTCGATTCATATCGATAGTTTAATAGCTAGCCTTGGCTCGTTTAACAATATGCAAAATATGTGTACAGCCCTGTACTCATACTGAAGTTATTCTTGGTATATAATAGGTCTGATTGTGTAACGAATCGATTCCACGTCGCGCTGTGTGTGAGAGAGAGAAGGAGAGAGGGAGAGATCTGCCTGTGTTTGGAGACGGAGCGAGTTTTGTTTCTAACTTTTCTATTTATATATTGTGTTTCAAGTTGTGAATTAGACTATACTTTATTTGACTGGTTGTGTGTTGTTGTAGTAACAGCTGAGCGACTCGTTCATAAGAGCCAATTCATTGCCGTGAGTGTGAGTCGAATCGCTCACGTCTTGCCATGAGTCGGTTGCGTGGTACGGTACATGTTTGCAAAATGTTTGGTATAGCGCCCCTAGTGGCGAAGCATCCACGGGCCACTGCTTAGAGCATGGCGATAGAACGCCAGGTAGTTTGCAGTCTGTTCGAGCGGAAATGGACAAAGGAATGAAGTACTGTTGTGTGGTGCTGCTAACTGCTAACAAGCTAACACTTGGCTAACAAGCTATATATGGCGGATGCAGTCTGGACACAGTGGACAGTGGTCTGGAATACATCAACAGTGTATTATACACTACTTTATCAAGGCAAGCCCTCCTGCCCTGGACGTGTCAACTAAACAGTGAGTCTCTCTCTCTCTCTCTCTCTCTCTCTCTCTCTCTCTCTCTCTCTCTCTCTCTCTCTCTCTCTCTCTCTCTCGCGGTTGGATTGAAAATACGTGGATTATGGCTTGTTCAATATCGTCTATGTTTGAATGAATGAATGAATGAATGAATGAGAACTTTATTTTTTTTATGACTTATACTTTATTGCATATTTTTTCTTTTTGCACACAGTACTTCAGGACAATACAATGAATGACATATTTTGCATCAGCATGGGTCAGTCCTGAAGGACAACATAGACACCTGGACCCCTAACGTCTAGGTTACACTGATACCCCCCATATGGGGGGGAAGACAGAAAAAAAATAAAAATGAAAAAAAATAAAGACATTAGAATAAGTAAACCTAAACAAACGAAAAATTCTACCATAACAAAAAATAAATAAAAAATAAAAAATAGAAAGATAAATTAGACTAAGCCGAGAATATAATGGGAAGTAGTACCAAAACAGAAAGGAAACACCAAACGAAAAAATAAATCTACATTAAAACATAGAGCCATTCTTGTCTACATAAACATGGTGCATTTGTCAGGTATTATATACTCATGTGCATCGTCGCTGTCTTAGACAAGTGTGCCCCCCCTCCTTTTATAGTAAGTGAAATTGCAAATATTTCCCCCATTTGCTAATATATTTGTCTCCTTTCTCTCCTAAACTAAAAGATATTTTCTCATAGGCAGCTACCCTACCCAGTTCTCCACTCCACTCTCGGAATGACGGGCCTTCTGGTGCCTTCCAGCCTCTCATTATGATCTGTTTGCCTATCATAATACTAGTCTGTATCCAATCAGCTAGGGGCTTTGCGATATGGCTAAGACTGCAGGGATCCCCCAGGATATATAAACCAGAACAGAAATCATACTCCGTCCCTGTGACCTCTGTGATGTAGTCATGTATGTTACTCCAGAAGTCTCTGATTTTCGGACATGACCAGAGTGCATGGACTAGGTCCCCCTCCCCTGTGTGACATTTCCAGCAATCTGGGTTCTCTTTCAGGCCCAGTCTATACATTTTAGAGGGGGTCCAATAAATGCGGTGGAAGATCTTGAATTGTATTAGCCTTGTTCTAATATCCCTGGACACCTGTTTGGGGATCCCGAGATTATATCCCAGTCCTCTTGCTCAAATGTGACCCCTAGATCCTTTTCCCAGACTATTTTGAGAGCAGAGGATATCCCACTGCCCTCCCTGTCGATAAACATGGAATAGTAGACCGAGGCCTCATGTCCCAACCCAGAAATAGCCAAAATCTTTTTCAGCAGGTCTGTACCCTGGGGGAGGGTCTGTGGCGAGCCAAATGTGCCTATGAGAAGATGCCTCAATTGTAAATATCTCCAAAATTGATTGTTGGCCAGCTGATATTGTGGAATCAGTTTTTCAAAAGATTTTAATGCATCGTCTTCATAGAGGTCCCCCAGGGTGAGGATGCCTTTGTCTATCCATTCCTTCCACATAAAGGGGGATCTGCATATACACAATTTTGGGTTGGCCCATAAGCCTGCTGACAGGCTTAAATGTGGGTTGATATGAAAGATGCGAGACACCTTCTTCCATACGGCCTGTATGTGAGAGATAATAGGGTGAGTTCGGGCAGTTGGTGGTAATTTAGCTGTAATATACGACAGTGGGGGCAGCCGTGTGTATACCGACTGCTCCATTATGTACCATGGAGGCGCTCTCTCAGGGGGCAGGGCCCACTGTGTCATATGTCTGAAACTGTAAGCATAATGATATAGTAATAATTTGGGGAGACCCAGGCCACCTCTGTCCACATGCTGTTGTAGTTTACCAATACGCATCCTGGGTCTTTTACCGTTCCACAGGAATGTGTTGCATATTCTATCAAATTGTTTAAAATACTTGCTAGGTATTGCTATCGGCAGTGACTGGAGGAGGTAGTTTACTCTGGGAATGCAGTTCATCTTAAGAACATTAACCTTGCCCCATAGTGACAAGAAAAGGGGAGCCCATCTCTCCACATCCGCTGAGATTTTGCCTAGTAGTGGGTCAAAGTTGACACTAACAATGTCGTTTACTTGCTTGAAAAGAATCCCTAGATACCGAATACCCTTTTCAGGCCACTGAAAGGAGCCATCTTTAAATAGTGATTTGGGGCAGTAGGACGTTAGGGGAAGAGCCTCCGACTTCGACCAATTAACCTTATACCCTGAAAATCTTGAGAACGTATCTATTGTCTTGAGTAGTGCGGGTACAGCATTGCCTGGGTCTGTAACAAAAAGCAAAATGTCATCTGCATAAAGCATACGTTTTTGGGCCGTGCCCCCCACTGTAACTCCAGGGAAACTTGGGTCCTTACGTATAGCTGCTGCCAGGGGCTCAAGCGCTAAACAGAAGAGCAAAGGAGAAAGGGGTGACCCTTGGCGTGTCCCGCGGCCTAGTTTGAAATATGAGGAGATTATCCCATTTGTTTGCACCGCTGCCTCCGGTTGGTTATACAACAACTTCACCCATTTTATAAAGGTCTGACCGAAACCAAACGCCTCCAGGGTTGAAAATAAGTACTCCCATTCTACGCTGTCAAACGCCTTTTCCGCGTCCAGTGAGATGGCGGCCGTTGGTTCATTATCGCTACTGACTGCCCACATTACATTGATAAGGCGTCTGACGTTATCAGACGAATTTCTTTTGCGAATAAACCCAACTTGGTCAGGATGCACCAGGGAGGATATTACTCCATCCAAACGGTTTGCCAGTATTTTGGAAAGCACTTTTACATCCTGGGAAATCAGGGAAATTGGATGATAATTCTTGCACTCGGAGGGTTCCTTATCTTTTTTCAATATTAAAGATATCAAGGCCTGTGATAGGGTGGGGGGTAAATAGCCTCTATCCAAAGCTTCAATATACATACTCTGCAGTACATTTACATTTACATTTAGTCATTTAGCTGACGCTTTTATCCAAAGCGACTTACAAGTTCTGTACGACAAGCCATCAGGAAGGGCACAACTCTATCAGCTGAGCAACAATGTTCATCAAAGTGTTGAGTGCTACAGTGTAGGTTAGTTTATTAGGACAAGTGCATGACAGTACGGTTAGTTAGGGTTAGATTTTTTTTTTTTTTTTTTTTTTTTTTTAATTTTTTTTTTTTTTTTTTTTTTTTTAAAGAGATGTGTCAACTCTGTTGAGAAGCATTTAAAGAACTCAGCTGTAAGACCATCAGGCCCCGGCGCTTTACCGGACGGCAATTTCCTAATAACCTCTGCTATTTCATCTTCTGTTATTGGGGCGTCTAAATACTCACGTTGAGCCGCGTCTAATGTAGGGAGATCCAGCCCGCTAAAAAATAAAGGAATTTCCTGCTGTGTCGCCTTGGAAGAGGAAGTGTAAAGACCCATGTAGTATTCTTTGAAAGTATTGTTAATATCACTAGCCTTAGTCTCCCCCCTGTACCTGAATAGCCGAAATAGTGGATGATGACTCCTTGTGTTTAATATACCTGGCCAGCAACTTCCCGGCTTTGTCCCCCGATTCAAAGTAATTCTGCCTGGCCCTAAACAATCCAAACTCGACCTTCTGTGAAAGGATACAGTTATACTCATACTTTAATTGAGTTACAAGCCTTAAGTTATTTGGTGATATTTTTTGTTTGAGCTGACCCTCCGCAACCAGCAGCATTTTTTCTAAATCGCCCATTTTTTTGGCGTTCTGCTTTTTCTTATATGATGCATATTGAATTACGTGACCCCTCACAAAAGCCTTCAGAGCTTCCCAAGCAACCCCTGCTGATGGCGCAGAAGGAACATTTGTCTCTATATACATATCAATCTGATTTTTCAGCATGGCTTTAAAGTCTGTATCCTGCAATAGAGATGAGTTAAATCTCCATCTAGAGGACCTCTTTGCACGGTCAATGGGGAGCAGCTCAAGGGTCACCCTTGCATGATCTGACACTATAATGTTGCCAATTGAACAGGCCAATGTAGATGGGAGCAGATCTTTAGAGAGATAAAAAAATAATCAAGCCTTGAGAATACACCGTGAACTGAAGAAAAAAAAGTATAGTCCCTCCCCTTAGGATTTAGAGTACGCCAAGCATCTACCAGCCCCAGGGCAGAACACATTCCTCCCACTGTGGAGGTTGATCTGGGGGGTCTAGCAGTGGTTGGTGTACTTCTATCCAGAACAGCATCCATAGTAATATTCAAGTCCCCTGCCCATATGATTGGATAGTCACCCATGTCATTTAATTTACATTCCAGGTCAGTAAAAAACATTGGGACATCCCCATTAGGAGCATATGTATTGGCTAGGATAAATACTTTCCCCTGAATCTCAGCCAAAATAATGACAATCCTCCCTTCTTCATCTTTGCGTTCTCTCAGACATTTAAATTGCAGCTGTTTGTTCACTAGTATAATGACTCCCCTACTTTGACTGGTACCGGCACTGCAGAACACGTGACCCACCCATCCCTTACATAAGCGCTTTGATTCATCCAATGACAAATGACATTCCTGCAAAAACATTATATCATACCTGGAGGATTTCAATTTATAAAGTACCTTGTTCCTCTTGATTACATTACCCAATCCATTTACATTCCATGTGGCGAGGCACAGTTTATTATTATTCTGAGCAGACATGGGCGTGTAGAATAGTAATAATGACCGATGATATACTGACAACTAAGTGAAGTATTTTTAACCATGTCGACAAACGCAGGGCTCTTGACAAAAAACAATAAAAAAACCATGACACGCTGTAAACAAAACATAGCGTGATGAAAAAAACACAAGAAAAAAACGAAAACAAAAACACAGACAGATACGATTCTGGTCCATGATCCGTCGGTAGAGTGGTTCGCTCTGAGCGCCGCCCACCCGCGGCATTGTTTTGGCAAAAGTTTGCGCACATTTGTCATAAAGTGACATCATTCATTCTCAATGAATTAGCGAGAGTCCATCTCGTTTAACGCTAAAGGAACGCTAACGGGATATTGAAGGACAGCCGGTAGGCTAGTAAAAGGAAATGAGAAGAAATCAAAAAAAAAAAAAAATATCAATCCCGCTCATCCATAACGAGCGAATATAGAACAAGTCATACCGCAAATGTCATACGTGGGGGATAAGTAGCAAGTAACTGCATTGTTCAATAGTCTTGTAGGCTAGTCCCCAGTTGGCTCACAGTCAATATACTACACCTTACCGGCTAGGGTGATTCCCTTTCATACCGCTGCACTCAGCTGGACCTTGAACAGGTTAGCAGCCCTCAGATAAGCTAGCGAGCTAGCCAGCCAGCTTGCTCAGCGAGCTTCGGACGAAATCCATGGCTTTCTTCGGGTTGTCAAAGCGCCTGGATCCCTCGCCGGTGTCAATTCTGAGTGTGGCAGGGAACTGAGAACTTTATTAACAGATTGCAGAATGGGTACAATACAGTACGGCTCAATACACACAATTGTTAAGGGGATGCAGACCAGAGAAAGACGTTTGTCTTGTTTACATCAGGGTCCCAGATTTTCGATTCATATCGATAGTTTAATAGCTAGCCTTGGCTCGTTTAACAATATGCAAAATATGTGTACAGCCCTGTACTCATACTGAAGTTATTCTTGGTATATAATAGGTCTGATTGTGTAACGAATCGATTCCACGTCGCGCTGTGTGTGAGAGAGAGAAGGAGAGAGGGAGAGATCTGCGTGTGTTTGGAGACGGAGCGAGTTTTGTTTCTAACTTTTCTATTTATATATTGTGTTTCAAGTTGTTAATTAGACTATACTTTATTTGACTGGTTGTGTGTTGTTGTAGTAACAGCTGAGCGACTTGTTCATAAGAGCCGATTCATTGCCGTGAGCGTGAGTCGAATCGCTCACGTCTTGCCATGAGTCGGTTGCGTGGTACTGTACATGTTTGCAAAATGTTTGGTATAGCGCCCCTAGTGGCGAAGCATCCACGAGCCGCTACTGACCCCAACACTGCAGTCGGGGGCCCAGCTGGACTTAGCTCTGCCGGGTTCCTACTATCCGGTGCCAGTAGAATCTCACCTTCATTAAGTAGGGATAATCCACCCTTCTACTTATGTCAAAGTTATCAACTGATTAAAATGTAGCTGTCTGATCAGCATCATCGACTGGCTGAGGTAGGACCAGTCAACCAACATGCATGGTTGCACAACATGCAGCATGGCTGGTTTATGAGAGGTCACTGCCACTTGCTGCAAAAAACAGTTGCCCAGCACATACAAACATGCACACACACCTTTTACTAGCTAACTGACATACAATAGTAGTCAGCATTATTAACTGGCTGATGTGAGGACAGTTAACCAGCTGCATACACATGCTTTAACTTAGCTGGTCAATGACGAAGCAGCACAGCATAACGTAAGGTTATCCTATAACCCTAGTCAGGGCCGCCTCAGGGGGTGTGCGAGCAGTGCGGTCGCACAGGGCCTCGCGGGAAGGGGGGCCTCACAAAAAAAAATTTAAGATTTTTTTTTTTTTTTTTTTTATATATATTTTTTTTTTTTGCGAGGCCCCCCTTCCCGCGAGGCCCTTTTTCATCACAGACCTAACATCTAGTTTTGCTTATATGCTTATATATTTCACATTAGACACGTTTGTAGAATGTGTCTGACTTGTTCCTGGCTCTGCGGCTCTGCAGATACACTATTGGAGCTCTGAGGCTCTGCAGCAGATATACTATTGGTTTCAACGAAGGGAGGGGTTACATGTGTACAGTCGGCTGGCGTGCGTCAGCTGCGTCTGACTATTTCGCGCATGCAGCATTGGAGGTTATGCCAGCCAAGACGAAGAGGACGGTCGTTCGGCAGATGGACTGAAGATGAAAGTTGTTGCATGTTAGAAAGTTCAGTCAGGCTAGCCATGTCGGCTTAGCTAAAGGCAGGGACAGCTAGTTAGCTTTAGCTATGTTATAATATCGAGTGCTAACGTGTGGTTCAGTCGGGATAGCCATGCCGGCTAGTAGCTTAGCTAAAGGCTAATTAGCGTTAGCTAATGCTAGCTATCGAGTGCTAACGTGTGGTTCAGTCGGGCTAGCCATGTCGGCTAGTAGCTTAGCTAAAGGCTAACTAGCGTTAGCTACGTTAGCGAGTGCTAACGTGTGGTTCAGTCGGGCTAGCCATAACGCTAACGCTAGCTAACTAGGCATGGCAACAACCAGGACCACCTGAAGCTTTTTAAGAAGGAGGTGATGAACTACAGACAGACGAGGCACGAGAACGTGGTCCTCTTCATGGCGGCCTGCATGGCTCCACCCCACCTGGCCATCATCACCAGGTGAGAGAGGGGAAAACAAACGCACGTCACAAATGATGGATTCAGTTCACCTCCAATACCTGTTATTATCCTTGTCACATTTTCACCTCTCTCCCTCTCTCGCTCTCTCTCTCTTTTTCTCTTTCTCTCTCGCCCTCTCCCTCTCTCTCTCTCTCTCTCTCTCTCTCTCTCTCTCTCTCTCTCTCTCTCTCTCTCTCTCTCTCTCTCTCTCTCTCTCTCTCTCTCTCTCTCTCTCTCTCTCTCTCTCACACATAAAGTGAGTTATCGAGAACACACAAATATATTATTTATTAAATCTAGAATAATTAAACTTGAAGACATGGTTAAGTTTCAAACAATGTTAATTATGTTTAGGGCAGGAAATAATACACTGCCAGAAAAAACAACAAAATCTTTTTCATTTAGAAAGTGAGTTTAGTAGGAGAAAATACAATTTTCAGTTTGCACGTACCACACTTAAACAGATGTGTCCTTCAGTTATTGGTGTAAAGTTGTGGAATTCTCTCCATAGTGAGCTTAAGGGATGTCCCGCGATGATGTCGGGGAGTTTGCGACCCTCTCTGCGCCGCCCCCTATCTCCCTGTCTCCGGCTGTCCCTGAGCAATGACCGGAGTGTTGAATGTCCCGTGACTAAGACGGGGATGACGTGACTCTCTTAGATCTATTCTGTGCCTCAAATAGATCCGCTATCAGCTCTATCTTTAATCTTTCAAAATGTTCAGTTGCTATCGCTATTAGCTCTATCTTTAATCTTTCTAAATGTTCAGTTGCTATTGCATGCACTCATCTGTGTTTCACTACACACATGAGTGCATGCTTACCAACTGTCCGTCTGCAACACTACTATCACCAACATCTAAGAAGGGAGATCCCCCCTTGAATGGCCCTTCTAAGGTTTCTCTCCTCCACACTGCCTGTGGAGCATTTTTCCCTATTGTTAGGTTTTAAAAAGTTTTTCCTTACCTTCGCGTGGGGTATGTCTGGGAGTGCTTGCATTCTTTCATTTATTTGCATTTATCTTACATTTTTTGGACCTTATGGTGTTCTTGTTCTGTTCTTGACTTATTGTTATGTTTTCTTCTTGACTTGTTTAAAGAAGACCTGTACGGCCCATGGGGACATTAACGTGTGTTAATCAATTTCTGTTGATCAATTCAATTTTTTTTATAAAAAAAAATATTTAGTCAGTATGAAAATCAAATGTGATCTGAATAGTGAGATCTTTTCTTTTTTTTCTTCTCTTTCTTTTATAATAATAATAATAATAATAATAATAATAATAATAATAATAATAATAATAATAATAATAATAATAATAATAATAATAATAATAATAATAATAATAATAATAATAATAATAATAATAATAATAATAATAATAATAATAATAATAATAATAATAATGGATTGGATTTATATAGCGCTCTTCGTGACACCCGAGAGACCCCAGAGCGCTTACAGAGTCCATTATTCGTTCATACACAGTCATACCGGTGGTGGTAAGCTACAATTGCAGCCAGAGCTGCCCTGAGGCAGACTCACGGAAGCGTGGCGAATAATGAACGCCTACGGCCCCTCCGACCACCACCAACATTCATTCACATGCATACACATTCATATGAGGCAAGTAGGTTAAGTGTCTTGCCCAAGGACACAACGGCAGTGGGATGTACATGGGCTCGAGCGGGATATTTTATTCTTTATTCTTTATCATTATCATTATTATTTAATTTTTTCTTGTTTAACTGTGGATTGTGTGTTTTTTTATAATGGTATAAATGATTATTTGTGTAAATTAGGTTGTACGCCGACCATTAAGTAAATACTTGTTAGTTTAGGAATAAGGGGCAGGTAACTATAAGATTTATTCTTCTTCCTGCTCCTTTTGTCCATGGAATGACTATTTATGATTGTGTAATGAAGAAACTATGATTGTATGATTCCATGTGGCAAATAAAAACTCTGAACTGAACTGAACTGAACTCTCTCTCTCTCTCTCAATTCAATTCAAATGGGCTTTATTGACATGGGAAACATACGTTTACATTGCCAAAGCCAAACAAAACAATCAAACAGATAAAACAAAAGAAATCAGTACATTACAGAAGGAATTTTTTGTACAGTCTTTATGGTGGTTGTATTCCGTTGGATGTCCTTTTCTTGTCACAGCAGCTCACAAATCTGGCTGCTGTGTTTGCACATTCTTGTATTTCTCCCAGTAGGTATGGGAGTTTTGAGTTATTGTCCATGTTTTCAAAGTCTCTTTGGGTGTTTGCAATTTGTGGGAAGTATATGTCTCTGATGTCTTGGTATAGTGGGCAGGTTGTTAAGAAGTGGAGCTCGGTTTCCACCTCATCTTGTGTGCAGTGGGTGCATAGTCTGTCTTCGCTTGGGAGCCAGGTCTGCCTATGGCGGCCTTTCTCGATGGCTAGGCTGTGCTCGCTGAGTATGTACCTAGTCCTGTGTTCTGAGCTGTGTGCTGAGCTGTGTTCTGCATGTGTTTTCTGTTCTGAGCTGTGTTCTGAGATGTGTTCTGAGCTGTGTTCTGTGTTCTGAGCTGTGTTCTGAGCTGTGTGCTGAGCTGTGTTCTGTGTTCTGAGCTGTGTTCTGAGCTGTGTGCTGAGCTGTGTTCTGCATGTGTTCTGTGTTCTGAGGTGTCCTGTGTTCTGAGCTGTGTTCTGAGCTGTGTGCTGAGCTGTGTTCTGTGCTGTGTTCTGAGCTGTGTTCTGAGCTGTGTTCTGAGATGTGTTCTGAGCTGTGTTCTGTGCTGTGTTCTGAGATGTGTTCTGTGTTCTGAGCTGTGTTCTGAGCTGTGTTCTGTGCTGTGTTCTGAGGTGTGTTCTGTGTTCTGAGCTGTGTTCTAAGCTGTGTTGTGTTCTGAGCTGTGTTCTGAGCTTATATAGTGCTTTTACTAACTATATTATATTTCTCTCTCCCCTGGTCAGGGGCATTGCTGGGTCTGTGCAGCGATAACACTGTATATTGACTGTAGAACGGGAGCTCTCTCTCGCTCTCTCGCTCTCTCTCTCTCTCTCTCTCTCTCTCTCTCTCTCTCTCTTGCTATATGTTGACTGTATCATGCCCAGCCTCGGGCAGCGCTATTATTTAAGAATATGTTGACTGTAAAAAAAAATAAAAATAAAAAATTAATATAATATAAAATTTATTTTTATTTTTTTACCTTTAGGGGGGGGGGGGGGGGGGGGGGGGGGCTCGTGTTTAAATCTTGCACATGGCCTCGCATTTCTTCCAGGCGGCCCTGACCCTAGTTATATGAGTATAGCGAGTGCTCTGCTCTATTGGAACTATCCCTTTATCCATTCTAATAATGAAGAACTTTCTCCACATGCACACACCTATTTACCTCCACCTGGCCACACCCACATCTGCTCCTATATAAGCGGGGTCGTGGCCACACAATCAGCTCCTTCCCAAGTCTTTCACCACCGAAGGCAAAGACCATGGGGTCCTCAGTGAGTCAGAGTAGAGCGCTCGCTATACTCATATAACTAGGGTGTGACGTACGTGGGTTGGTCATTATCATTATTACTGTATTTGGAAGACCATGTGAACATCAGATTAGTATCATTTGTATGTGTGTGTGTGTGTGAACATGAGAGCTAATGATATCTCTTCTTCTCTTCCTGTCACGTGCTGCCCGTCCCTACACTGAAGGGTGCTGATTGCCTAATGAGGGACAGCTGATGGCAATCACATCGAGAGGGACGGGTGCACAAGTAGCTGACAGCACACACACGTGGGAGGCGTCATTGTGTCATTTTCCAGTGACCTCAGTGTATGAGGTTGCCTTTGTTTGCCACTGCGTGGGGATATATATATATATATATATATGTATATTCATATAGTATGGATATGCAGTTAGCCCTATTGCCATAGACCTGATGGACTGATGATTGTGCCAGCCTTTTCTGCACATTGTGTATGGAACCGTGTGCTCTTTGATGTTCACACGGCCACATAGTACAGTAGCCTCAAGGTTTGTCTATCTTGGCTTGAGTTGCCTTATATGTATGTCTTGTTTGTCCTCCCCTACCTTTTTCCCTGTGCACCATGGAGGAGGTTTAAATCCCTACCTCCATTCAATATATAATTTACTATTTGGAAAACGTCTTGTGTTGTGTCTTCTTTTATCTATGCCTGGGACCTTGACTTAAATGCATTTACTGAGAGAGGCTGCTTTTGCTCATGTGCCGCCCTCCGGTTGTTATTCTTAGACCTTCGTACATGACATGGGGGCTCGTTAGTTTGCGCAATTGTATGGTTCCTTGTTGGTAAAATAACAGGGTGACTTGTCGATTGAAGCAGGTAGGTCAGGTCAGGTAAGATAAGATAGCGTTTTCTAATTGGTAAGTTAGTGTGGTTCCATTGTCCGTGCTACACAGTTTGATTGATGTAAACCATTGTTGTATGTGACACTCTTGAACTAATCTGTTTTTTCTGCCACATAGGTAACAGGGGGATCGCCTACTTGGTTAGCGGGTGGGGGGCACGCGTCGTAATTCCGGTGGAGCGCGCAATGAAATCGGTAAGCGACTGAAGATATGTGTAGCCTCATCCCGGCAGGGGAGTAGTTTAGCTGGGGTATGCTAGAGTGACGTGGGTGATCCTAGTTAGGTGGTTAGACCAGCATTTATTGTTTTCATAGATGGTAGATGTGGGCAGTAAATCAGAGTGGTTGAATTGTATACTACGGAATGTAATGATTAAATGTGTTACGCACGGATATTGTGGAGTAGGTGAGGGGTTATTTTCTTGCCACCTGTGATTCATTTATTATTATTGTGTTATTTTGCGTAGGTTATTTGTGGTGTAGTCATATTCTGTAGGGACTATGGCTGGGGCGGCTTTTACTTTGGATTTGTTTGTGGCGGATCCTACGAGGGATCAGATTGATGACTGCACGAAAGCTGAATTGTGTGGGGTCGCCAATCATTATGGCATTACGGTCCAAAGTTCAAAAAGTAAAGAGGAGGTGAAAGCAATTGTGCTCGCTGGGTTGGTTGATAGGGAGATATTAAGTTCGCCCATAGTCGGGGGAAATGACTCGGAGGACGTCACGCATGACGAGGCGTCTGGTGAGTCCAGTGAGGGAACAGGTGGTGCTATACAGGAACGGAGGGGTAGCGGTGCCAAGGCTGAGGAGATTGACAGTGATAATTCTGTACACTCAGGACGTGCCTCTGTTTCAGAGGAGAGAGCTGCTATGCGTGACAGGGAAGAGAGAAGGGAGGAGAGAGACAGATTGGAGAGAAAAGAGGAGAGAAGGGAGGAGAGACACAGAGAGGAGAGAAGAGAGGAGAGAGACAGAGACAGAGAGGAGAGAAAAGAGGGGAAGGAGAAGGATAGAGAGCTCCAGATTACAATAAGGAGGATGGAACTGGAGAGTGGTGGCTCTTCTTCTCCCTCATCTGAAGGTTATCACGGCAGTTTTAATATTGGGCAGCATATTTCTATGGTGCCCCTTTTTCGGGAGTCTGAGGTGGAAGCATATTTTTCTGATTTTGAGCAGGTAGCGTGGGCTTTACAGTGGCCGAAGGACCAGTGGGCACTATTATTGCGATATAAGCTCACAGGTAGGGCTAAGGGGGCATGCCAGTTGTTATCAAAGGAGGACAGCATGGTATAGGAGAAAGTGAAGGGTGCTGTCTTGCGCGTATATGAACTGGTGCCGGAAGCGTATAGGCAACGGTTCAGAGCACTAAGTAAAGCTCCCTCGCAAACACATGTGGCATTTTCCCAGGAACAACGGACAATGTTCACTTGTTGGTGTGAATCATGTAAAGTGGATGGGGTCGAGGCTTTGAGCGAGTTAATCCTCATTGAACAATTTAAAAAAAAAATTGCCCGAACGCATGATTGTGCTTTTGGAGGAGCGAAAGGTTTCTACCCTCCAGGAAGCTGCGGTTTTGTGTGACGAGTTAGCAATGACCCACAAATATATTTCTGTACGAAATTATGTGTATGTAGGAGGGGGCGCGTTTTCTCCGTCGGGGTCGCCGTTTCGGGGAGGTGACGAGCGACCATTCCGACCTCGCTCACCGCCGTCTGAGAAGGTGTGTCATTATTGTAAAAAAGAAGGGCATTTTGTGAAGGACTGTCATGCGCTAAGGGATCGACAGGAGACCAGGGAGTCAGCCCAGGACCCGAAAGGGGTGGGGTTGATTGGTACGGTGTCATGTCCTGACCAGCATAGTTCTTTTGAACCCTTTTTGTTTGATGGTTATGTGTCCCTGTCGGGTAAAGTTGGGGACTACCAACAGGTGAGAATACTCCGTGATACAGGAGCCGCTCAATCGTTCATCCTGGCTGATGTATTACCATTGGATGTGGACTCCTGTCAGTCGAGTGAATTGGTGAGAGGTATTGACATGGGGTGTGTGCGCGTGCCGTTGCATAAGGTGCATGTACAGTCTGTGCTGATCACAGGTTGCTTTCCGGTCGCGGTTCGCCCATGTTTTCCCGTAAAGGGCGTGGATTTCGTCATGGGGAATGATATCGCTGGGGGTAAGGTCGTCCCTGTGTTGGAGGTTGGAGACGCTCCATTTACTAACTCATTGATTGATAATCACCCCAATGTTCCTTATATTTGTGCTGTCCCTAGGGTACAGGAGCGGAAGCGAGACCAAGGTCTAGCGTTGGGTGACTCTGTCTGTGGTGAGTTTTGCAAATTGGCGGTGGCGCAGCATTTTGAGGTGGGGGATGAGGTGTTTATTGTGCTGCCCACGCCTAGTACTGTGCTCACTGCCCGGTTCTCAGGACCTTATGTGGTAAAGGGGAGGGTGTCTGCCACTAAGTATATGTTGCATGCGCCCGGGCGGCGGAGGAGGACACACTGGTGTCATGTGAATAGGCTAGTGAAAGGTTCTGCCCGCGTCTCGTCGGAGTTGGGATGTGACGGGATTGTTGGTTCACATGCTGGGGTGTGTTCTATTGTGCCTTGCAGGACGCATAGTGCTGATGTTGGGAGTGCGCACCCCGGTAAGCGGTTCGCGTGTCGGGGTCCGGTGGCGATGAGGGAGGTCGTGGGGAGAGTGGCTATGTGCCCTGACAAAAGAAAAAGAAAGGGGCTTCAATTGGCCATGGTCCTTGGGACTCTCCTTGTCTTCTAACTCCCATGGCTAATGTGTCTGTCCGTTCTTTTTGTGCTACAGGAGGGTGAACGTAATGGCGGTGCCTGTCCTGTTCCCGTTATGGCCTCGGTAGGAGGAATGCACCGGCCCCGTTCTGACGGCTGATGCATGTGGTATTGGGAGGGTGTTGTTTATTTATTTCTGTTCTGTTGGTGCTAATTGGATGTTGGTTGATAATAAGTGATAATGTTTTGCTAACCCTCCGGGTTCGCTCTTATGGGGGGAGGTGTGACGTACGTGGGTTGGTCATTATCATTATTACTGTATTTGGAAGACCATGTGAACATCAGATTAGTATCATTTGTATGTGTGTGTGTGTGTGTGAACATGAGAGCTAATGATATCTCTTCTTCTCTTCCTGTCAGGTGCTGCCCGTCCCTACACTGAAGGGTGCTGATTGCCTAATGAGGGACAGCTGATGGCAATCACATCGAGAGGGACGGGTGCACAAGTAGCTGACAGCACACACACGTGGGAGGCGTCATTGTGTCATTTTCCAGTGACCTCAGTGTATGAGGTTGCCTTTGTTTGCCACTGCGTGGGGATATATATATATATATATATATATATATATATATATATATATATATATATATATATATATATATATATATATATATATATATATATATATATATATATATATATATATATATATATATATATATATATATATATATATATATATGTATATTCATATAGTATGGATATGCAGTTAGCCCTATTGCCATAGACCTGATGGACTGATGATTGTGCCAGCCTTTTCTGCACATTGTGTATGGAACCGTGTGCCCTTTGATGTTCACACGGCCACATAGTACAGTAGCCTCAAGGTTTGTCTATCTTGGCTTGAGTTGCCTTATATGTATGTCTTGTTTGTCCTCCCCTACCTTTTTCCCTGTGCACCATGGAGGAGGTTTAAATCCCTACCTCCATTCAATATATAATTTACTATTTGGAAAACGTCTTGTGTTGTGTCTTCTTTTATCTATGCCTGGGACCTTGACTTAAATGCATTTACTGAGAGAGGCTGCTTTTGCTCATGTGCCGCCCTCCGGTTGTTATTCTTAGACCTTCGTACATGACAAGGGTTATAGGATAACCATACGTTATAGATCGTATAGCTTTACGCTCTGCTCTATTGGAACACAGGAGCTGAGCAGAGCGAAAAGCTCAACAGATGTACCCGCTGAGGCCCCCTACAACCATCAGAACCGGGGAGGACCCGAGCCGCCCGGTCCTCCCTAGTGGAGGACGGGAGGGAGAGCGGATCCGACTGTGCGAAGAGGGTTTAGCACCTCAAACGCACAGGGTGAGCAGACCGTGGGACTTACCTTCGTTCAGAAGGACCCGCGACCACTCGGGCGCGCATCCCACATGCCACCAGGGAACGGACGGAAAGCCAAAAAAAAAGCCACAGCCCCCAACATCACAGGGTCGAAGGTCAAGAACGCAACCCCGTGGCAAGGCTGCAGCAGCGGAGCGGGGAGGAGGTCCCAGCCCTAGGACAACCTGAGGACTAGGACCCCCCGAAAAAAGGGGGCCTGGTGAGGCCAACGAGGCCACGGCATCGAGACCCCACCAGACGGTCACTGGTGACACCACCCCCCACATCGCCAGCGTATCGGACAGGGCCCAAATCAAGAGCAGGCCCTTCCCCCCTTGGCACGCCGCTCTGAAGTACTCTCCTCAAGAGGCTACCCCCCCACAACACTGCGGGGCCAGTCGGCATGCCGCGGAGACAACCCCCAAGGAGGTCGATCCCTCAATCCAGGCAACAGGCCCAAGAGCAGAACTCGACCTGTGCCTGGAGCACTGCGGACTAGACAGGCGCCTAAAGGGTCTACTGCAAGAACAGTATCCCGGCGGAAGGGGTGTTCGGTATGCTGTGCACCATGTCATAACCCCCACAAACCCAACCCCCCAATCCAGCGGGGTCGAGGTTCAAAGAAGAGGCTGACACAATTGGCAGATGTCATGAAAGATGCAGGGGCATACTCTCGGGCAGACAGGGTCAAGCCCGGCCTCAACCCGAGAGTCGACTCTGCTACCAACACACCGGAGAACCAACCACCCCCCTATGTTTAGTTTAACAGGAGGCGGTTGTTCCCTTAACCCACAAAGAAAACTCAGAAACATAACTGTGTGTATACACAGGCTATACAAGCAGCACAAGTGTTTCAGTTTTCAAAGGGTTAACCCAGCCCAACAGGTCGACGAGAACGAGTTCGGACCTGGGCCTGGGGGACCGGGACCTACACAGGGATGCCTAGAGGAGTTGACAACAACCTCCCCGACAGCCCCCTCCCAGCCCCGTCTTAGCAGGGAGGGAGGGGTGAAACAAATGGAGAGGGACCAAGCCCCCTAACACAGCACAAGGTACAACACAGTATGGACCAAGCACGTCACTGTTAAGGGCAACCCGTGGTGGCATACATATGACACACACATCCACGACATCAATCCCCGCGACGCCCGGCCCGATCCGGCATTTTCCCCCCGGAAAAGCACAAAGTCCTTTGGGGTACCAGAACAGCAGATCTGCGCCCCGGCGGACAACAGGTTAACTGACCTAGTCACGCCGCCATCCCCAGTCCTGAGAGGGGGGTAGGTACGCGTGTCGATCCAAAACATCACAGAGGGCGCCACCAAGCTGGTCAGTACGCGAATGCACTGCTCCTGGTGGCCCACCTCATGCGCGTGAGACCCCTCCGTCAATGTTTTGATCTACTCCGTCATCTCCCGCCGGAGATGCACGTGAGCCGTCGAGTCTAACCTAGTGCACTGACGCTCGGTAGAGATAAAAATCTCCTTCCCAGCCGCCCGCATAGAAAACGCTGTTTCTATGAATTGGGCAACCAAGGCGCGCCAGCCATAAAGTGGTTCCACATGGAAAGCACCCAGGGCCAGTGCTATATGCACGTCGAGAACCCGAAACATATCGATGGCGAATACTAATAACAAACACCAGACAACGTTTCCTCCATGCTGTCTGGGACGAGCAGCAGGAAGCCGGCCTATAAGACACAGACACGGGTCTCATATGACGCGTCTGAGGGTAAAACCCTGTCAATTCTGCTCTTTACATAAGAGGGGAAGAGAGAAGTTTCCCCAGAGAGACCTCTACGTGAGTAACAATTGAAAAAGATACATGTAATAATTGGGCAAGTGACCAACGGCCCAATACACACTTTAATAGAGAGCAGAGCAGAAAACAAACAGTTTTCAAATGCATCACATCATCCAACCTTGACAATGACAGCGGTCTGCAGCACAGAGCCTGAAAACTCACGGATGTCTCATGGCCAATAGGAAAAAACACGCCCAATGACGTATTCCATGGCCGGGGGGAAATCCTGTGACCCACCCATCCTAACATGGAGTGGAACATTCCTTCCCCCTCCCTGTGACGCGCTGACCCCTCAGCCGACAGGGAGACTGGCAGGAGGTCCAACCTCCCGGCCAATCAGTAAAGGGGAGGGGGGGTGGTTATTAGTCAAATCAAATCAAATCAAATTTATTTATAGGGCCCAACAACACACGTCAATGTCCCCATGGGCCGTACAGATCTTCTTTAAACAAGTCAAGAAGAAAACATAACAATAAGTCAAGAACAGAACAAGAACACCATAAGGTGCAAAATCTTTTAGATGGATGCAAATAAATGAAAGAATGCAAGCACTCCCAGACATACCCCACGCGAAGGTAAGGAAAAACTCACTAAAACCTAACAATAGGGGAAAAAAAGCTCCACAGGCAGTGTGGAGGAGAGAAACCTTAGAAGGGCCATTCAAGGGGGGATCTCCCTTCTTAGATGTTGGTGATAGTAGTGTTGCAGACGGACAGTTGGTAAGCATGCACTCATGTGTGTAGTGGAACACAGATGAGTGCATGCAATAGCAACTGTACATTTTGAAAAATTAAAGATAGAGCTAATAGCGATAGCAACTGAACATTTTGAAAGATTAAAGATAGAGCTGATAGCAATCTATTTGAGGCACAGGGGCGGCGCAAAGAGGGTCACGTCCTCCCCGTCTTAGTCAAGGGACATTTAACACTCCGGTCGTTGCTCAGGGACAGCCGGAGACAGGGAGATAGGGGCGGCACAGAGAGGGTCACGAACTCCTCGACATCATCGCGGGACATCCGGCACTCCGGTCACCACTACGAGACCTCCGGAGACAGGGGGGCACGCAGAGGGGGTCGCAACCTCCCGGCCTTCGTCACGGGACGTCCAACACTCCGGTCAACACTCCAGGACAGCAAGTCATAGGGAGACAGGGAGACGGGACAGGCGTTAGACGGCTCATGAGATTGTAGTAGGCGGACATAGCAATAGATACAAGTGGTAGGCATATATGTGAAAGGAGTAGATATATGAAGTAGGCGTATTATGTGAATAGAAATGGAAGTACTTAACCCAGCAATGAAACCGCATTGACTGTTAATCTGTTAACAGTCTGTTAATACTGTTAATCAGTTGACAGGACCACAGACAGACGGCGGTGAATAACTGATCCAAGTCCACCCCTTATGACCCCTCACCCCTGATACGATGCAACAACAAAGCAGAGCCATGACACCAGTCGTAGCACGCTAAATGAAAGCGCAGATACCTGTTAGGGTAATAGCTTCACATTCTGCACGCCAGCCACAGACGATAATCTCGTTTGTGCAAAACACAGGCTTTATACACGGCTCCAGGCTCATGTGCGAAACTTGCCACCTGAATTTTTACACATTTACCCTAAAGTAAAGAAAAAACACAGACCAAAGAGAGGGGCCAAAGGCCTTGGTACAAGAGTTATACAGTACATGTAACACCTAACCCAGTTGTGGACTCAATGCCACGTTTACTTAAACGTGAAAACACGATACACAAACCGGGGAATAATTTGACACACCCCCTCACCATCTCACCCCTGATACAACGCCAAAAGAAAAAACAGAGCCGTGACACCAGGTGCATGGCGTGCCAGATGAAGCACATACTTACCTGTAGAGTAAGAGCTTTACATCATGCACGCCAGCCACAGCCGATAACCTCGTTTGAAAACAGGTTTTATCCACGGCTCTGTTTATGTGTGAAAACTTGCCACTCGTTATTTTTACCATTACCCTTAAGTAAAGAAAATAACAAGCTAAGAGAGGGACTCAGGCCCTTGATCATGTGTACAGCGCTGTAGGTTAACACCCAGCCAGTTGTGGACTCAGCCACATTGGGTCTCATTCCCGAACATTTTTCAAAGATATATTCTGGAAGACTTATCTTGGAACCACTGAGACATAATCTATGACAAGTACAATCTGAGTCCTGAACGTGCTGGAGATATGTCTTAAGTGGCTGAAACGGTCGCAGAAATTATATGATCTGATATCTGCTTGGAGAATGGCATTCTGTCGTAAACTCCAAAGCGCGTTCCCGTTCAGCTCATTTGCATACAAACCACGCCCCCGACAGTCCTTATAAAGCAGTCAATGGGCAGTGTGCAAACCCTCGCTGAAATGTCAAAGCGCCGTTCTGACACTGCGCACCTGCCTCTAAGCAACGACGTAGGAATTTCACCAATGCTGAAATGGAGGTGGGGATCCCTTGTAAACAAGACAAACGTATTCCTCTGGTCTGCATCCCCTTAACAATTGTGTGTATTGAGCTGTACTGTATTGTAAATTCTGCAATCTGTTAATAAAGTTTCCATTAATTAATTCAGGTACTGATATCGGGAGTGGAGAATTATAAGGGGGTTCTTTTCAGCAGCGTCAGCTCCGGTTACAGGGGCACCCACAATAAACATCCCTGACACCCTTTGAGTATTACTGAGTGATGTGTTTAGTTATTGGTATACATTGTAAACTGCATCGAATAATGACAGAAGCAAGCAAGTCGAATTCAGGTCCAGATTTAATTCACCTATAAATAGGAATTAATTGCACGCATGTGAATAATCTGCGTGCAATTAATTGCTGTCGGACTAAGACAGCATGCCTATTATCCGGGCCCATTAATGGGTCAGGATGCATGTCCTGGTCAGGTGGTTGTTGAGGTGGCTGGAGGGGTAGCGGGACACCACGCTTCTCCTCAATGTTGTGCAGGACCAGGGACGTGCACAGGACTTTAGAGGGGCAGGTGCTCAAAGGCTGAAAAGGGCACTGGGCCTGTGCTATTTTTGGGGGGCCTTTTTGGGTGGGAGGGGCCTTTTTATGCTTTTGGGGGGGGTTTGGTGATCAAATATTGAATATTGAACTATAATAATCAGTGCAGGAGCTCACTTATCCTTGAAAGACACTTTTACCACTGACTTAAAAGGCCCATACATCTCCATAAATGTTCAGGGGGGAGGGAATAAGTGCTTACCCTACAGACCCCAAGTCTGTTAGGACAGCAGACTCGGTTGGCACTGCTCAAAACTTACCTCTTTAAAATAGCTTTTAAATGAATTATTATCTTTATTTCATTGTCTTATTTCTCTTTATTTCTATACATTTTACTTAAATATTGTATTATAATGTGTATCATTGTTTTATGTAGTTTCTTTTTCCATTTTATTTGTTCTTTTTTTAATGTCAACATATTATTTAAATTATTCAAATGGTACTCAAACATGTTCCGTTGTGATGTCACCAGTGTTGGGCAAGTTACTTTTAAAAAGTACCTAGTTACAGTTACTAGTTACTTCTTCCAAAAAGTAACTAAATTACTTACTCAGTTACAAATTATAAAAGTAACTAGTTACTTCAGAAAGTAACTATTGTGTTACTTTCAAGTACAATTTTTACATAAACAACATACACAAATCTAAACTATTTTAATGTTGCTGTGGGACAAAGTGAGACTAGCCTCCAATCAAATGTCATGTATGTAGATATTATAATTACTATGTTTATATAGTGGATCATACAAATACAAACACAATAGATGTTTTGGAACTTTTGATATGTATTGCCCCTCAACAGGCCACAACTGGGCAACATTAAATTATGCTTGTTAAGCACTATACCAAAAATAAATAACAAATATATACTGATTGATTGAACATTTTAATGAACAGATTGCAGAATGGGTACAGTACAGTACAGCTCAATACACACAATTGTTAAGGGGATGCAGACCAGAGAGACTTTTGTCTTGTTTACATCAGGGTCCCCCATTTTCAATTCATGACATTTATGACATACACAACATACAGATATAAGAATCTAATCTAATCATCTAAACTAATCTAATCGTGACATTTAAGACATGCATGACATACACATATATATATATATATCTGAGCACCTATATATATATATATATATATATATATATATATATATATATATCTCTGAGCACCTATATATATATATATATATATATATATATATATATATATATATATTAGAGGTGGGCATAGATTAATTTTTTTAATCTAGATTAATCTATCTGCAATCCTGGATTTAATCTAGATTAATCTAGATTAAAATGGCTCAAAAAAAAAAGAAAAAAATGCCGAAGGCATTCAAAATATGTGTGTTCTACCCAAATAATGACCAGAAGTAAGTCCTTACTTTTTCTTTCCTCCTTATGTTTCTCAGGCCAGGTGGCCCATTACACCATGATCCCATCTCCCGTTTCCAAAATGCATTACAGACTGTTTGAAAAAGCTGTTTTGCTATGATAATTGGTAATGAAATATCAAAATAATGTTCAATAAGATGTACTTGTGTTTAATAAGTTGTTTTATTCAGAAGTTAACACAAATAAATAATATTACCAGTACAGTACAGTATCTAGCACACTCTCAGGAGCAAAACAGAAAGAATCATTTCAAACTTGAACTATGTGACATGGCTTGAATCAACTGCTCCAGTGGAGTTGCTCAGTGGCCAATGGTGTCAACTGTGGTTGTACTGGGCAGCTCCCAGGTGTGAATGGAACTGTGTGAATGTGAAGCAGGGCGTTCCTGAAAAAGAGCATCTGTGCTCAGCGAACCTACCCTGGGTAAATAAAGGTAAAACATTTTTTTTAGATTAATGCGTTAATTATATTATCGCGCGATACTAGTATAGCGTTAACGCAGCACGTTAACGCCGTTAACGGCCCAGCTCTAATATATATATATATATATATATATATATATATATATATATATATATATATATATATATATATATATATATATATATATATCTGAGCACCTGAAGACTGTGCTATTAAACCAGGAAGTGCAGCAGTTGACTGCTCGCTTGTGTTGTTCGTTGGATTAGTTTTGGATTATTTGGGCTCGCCAAACAAACTATCAAAACGTACACGGAACCGCGGTCTGTCGTTGACTGAGTCGCTTGTGTTTTGTCGCTGTGTGTCAGACTCTGGATTATTTCGAACACCTGCCCACCTCTACCTCTGATTGGCTTACCATGACATTTTACTCAACCTCAGCCAATCGCACACTGCCCACTAACCAAGGAAAAAAGTATTGCTTCTCAGCGCAGAGATCTGTCTGATCTGAAAAAAACAGCTTCAATCATAGTAACGCACCGCATTTTTTAGCAGTAACGGTAACAGCGTTATTAAGATTGGAAGAGTAATCCGTTTACTCGTTACTGAAAAATATTCCCATCACTGGATGTCACAGTATGATGTCATAATAGAACATTCTAGAACATTTGTGATGTCATAATAGAACATTCTAGAACATCTGTGATGTCACAGTATGATGTCATAATCAAACATTCTAGAACATTCGTGATGGCACCGTATGATGTCATAATAGAACATTCTAGAACATTTGTGATGTCACAGTATATATTCAACAATTCTCAGATCTCAGAAGACAAGTGAAGATCTCACTTGTTGTTCCTGGCTATTTGTCTGTAAGCTTGAATATATTCTGTAGATACAATTTAAAATCCCCACATGGAAAAGGAAACAATGTCCTGTACAATCCTTAATGAGCTGCGTCTGGAGGGAAGGCTCTGTGATGTGGTTATTAAAGTCAACAGCACTGAGTTGAATGCCCACAAGGCCCTCCTGTGTGACTGCAGCGACTATTTCAGGTAAGCTTGGTTCAGGTTAGCTTGTTCAGCTTAGCTTGTTTCAGGTTAGCTTGGTTCAGGTTAGCTTGGTTCAGCTTAGCTTGGTTTAGGTTAGCTTGGTTCAGGTTAGCTTGGTTCAGGTTAGCTTGGTTAAGCTTAGCTTGGTTCAGTTTAGCTTGGTTCAGGTTAGCTTGCTTCAGCTTAGCTTGGTTTAGGTTAGCTTGGTTCAGGTTAGCTTGGTTAGTAAACAGATACCATACTGTACTTATACTGTAAACATATAGTATACTGTACTTCGACTGTAAACATATAATATACTGTACTTATACTGTAAACATATACTATACTGTACTTATACTGTAACATATAATATACTGCACTTCTACTGTAAACAGATATGATACTGTACTTCTACTGTAAACATATACTATACTGTATTTCTACTGTAAACATATAATATACTGTACTTCTACTGTAAACATATACTATACTGTACTTCTACTGTAAACAGATACTATACTGTACTTCTACCCTAAAAAGATACTATACTTCTACTGTGCTAAGACCCTATACTTCTACAGTGAAAATATATTACTACACAGGACAGAATGTTGCTCACTGTTTACTCATCAGATATCTCTATACTCTGCGTCCCACAGAGCCC